>NC_138778.1:5991245-6117794 GCF_965119305.1 Pelophylax lessonae
GGCGCCATTGCTAGTAAAAAAAAATAAAAATGATATAAATCTTTCCCCTAGTTTGTAGACACAATGACGTTTGCACAAACCAATCAATATACACTTATTGGGATTTTTTGTTTACTAAAAATATGTAGCAGAATATATATTGGCCTAAACTTATGCAAAATTAGATTTTTTACATTTTTTTATTTGGAATGTTTTTTTTTTTTTTTTTCTAAACTTTCGGCCTTTTTTTGTTCATAGCGCAAAAAATAAAAATGCACAGGTGACCAAATACCACCAAAAGAAAGCTCTATTTGTCGGGAAAAAATGATATAAACGTTATTTGTGTACAGCGTCGCATGACTGAACAATTGTCAGTTAAATTAGCGCAGTGCCATATCGCAAAAAAAATGGCCTGGTAGAAAGGGGGTAAAATATTTGGGGCTGAGGTGGTTAAATTAATCTCTCCTTATTTTGGCTAATGTAAAATCACTGTTTTTGTCGCAGAGTTCTGCAAAATTGCTCCCTCATCTCTATTGGAGATTAAGAAGGAAGAAGTGAGAAGTCACAGAATGGAAGGAGCAGAGCTCATAGTGATGGTGTGAGGCCAGCGTGGGACATGTAGACTGTCAGCTTCACCTCTATATGAACCAAACTTCATACATCTAACTTGTAATTCATTTAAAGAAATGAAGCCACTGTACTGGGACTGAGTAACCTCTGATATTCATGGGAACACAACCCAAGATAGACTTTAATACAGGAGACCATTTTTCTTCTCTGGCTCTTGTTGACTCTCCCAGCCTTTAATTTTGAGGAGGCGACGGCTGCAATTTTCCTCTCTCCATGCTCACGGTCTTGGCACGGAAAGTGTATATTTAAGCAACACTTTTTACACGGTTTGGTCAGAGCATTTTGCTAAATTTAGACCTTCTGTTTTAATAAGCAGTTATTTCCTCTTGTAATTAGGTTTTCTCCCTATAAATGGGCGGGTGCGGAAAAACCACAAGCAAAGAATAGCATCATCTTCTACAGTTCTCCTTTAAGACAAAGGAGAAGGTTTTGGAACTAGTAGAGAAAAATTAGAGCTGAAAGGTTTCTGTCCACGAAAGCCAATCGAGGAGCTCCAGTCGTCCCCCCCCCCCCCCCCCCCAACAAATAAATAAATAAATAAAGTCAGCAGCTGCAAATCCTGTAGCTGCTGACTTTTAGCCACTTTAAGACCGGAAGGATTTGCCTCCTTAATGACCAGGCCCTATTTTGCTATTCGGCACTGCGTTATTTTAATGGACAATTGCGCGGTCGTGCGACGCTGTACCCGAATAAAATTGACGTCCTTTTTTTCCCACAAATAGAAATTTCTTTTGTTGGTATTTGATCACCTGTGCGATTTTATTTTTTGCGCTAAAAACAAAAAAAGAGCGAAATTTTGAAAAAAAAAAACTATATTTTTTACATTCCTCACATATGACATTCTCAAAAAAAAAATGTAAAAATCAAAATTTTTTAACATTTTAGCCCATTTTGTTTTCTGCTACATATTTTTGGTAAAAAAAATCACAATAAGTGTATTTTGATTGGTTTGCGGAAAAGTTATCGCATCTACTAACTACGGGAAAGATTTATTATTATTATTATACAGTATTTATATAGCGCCAACAGTTTTCGCAGCACTTTACAATATGAGGGAAGACAATACAGTTACAATACAATTCAAAACAGGAGGAATTAGAGGGCCCTGCTCGTTAGAGCTTACAATCTAGAAGATATGTCATTTTTATTGTTTTCTTTTTACTAGTAATGGCGGCGATCAGCTATTTTTTGCAGGACTGCGACATTGCGGCGGACAGATCGGGCCCCTAACTGCCATTTTTGACACTTTTGGGGATACCAGTGACATTACTACAGTAATCAGTGCTAAAAATATGCATTGTTACTGTAATAATGACACTGGCAGGGAAAGGGTTAACCCTGTGGGTTATCAAGTGGTAAAATGTGTACCTAGGGGAGTAATTTTAACTGTTGGGGACGTGGCTTCTGAAATGACCATAGAGACATGTGATCCTATATAGAAGGATCACATGGGCTCTGTGATCATTCCAGGGAGAAGAACGGTCAGCTGTGTTTACAACATCCGACCGTCCTTCTCAGAGCCACCTGACACACGCATCGGCTTCCCCGCTGCCGAGTGGGGGCGCTCACCCCCTAGCTTCCCACGTGCGACCGACGTAGATCTACATCGGTTTGGGCAGGAGAGCCGCCCTGCCGCAGTAAAAAGGCGGCAGGTGGTTGGGAAGTGGTTAATATAAGGACACTTACCTGTCCAGGGATCCAGCATTGTCCTTACCCGAGCCCATTCTTAAAGTGGAGTACAGGCTGTTTTTTTTTATTTTTTTTTAGATAAAATAACAAATAGTTTGCTTGGGAATGTTTATTTTATTGTGTTCGATGTGTTAAGATGAAGGGTTTAACACTACTTGTAATCTCTCTGCTTCCTTCTCATCTCACCTCTTTCTATATTCTCTCCTTTCCTATTTCCACCAGTGGTGGCCGGTGCGTTGGGGGCGCAGGGGTGCCGCCCCCCCCCCCCCCAATCCATGCGTCCGGCCCTCTAATCTGCATGCGGGGCGCCGGACGCATGGAGCTCAATGGGTTTTTTTTTTTTTTAAATCCCCTAATTAGAGCCAGAGGCTCTAATAGGCTTCAGCAAAGGGTGGACCCGGGGCGCAGAGTAGTGTGCCCCGAGCCCACCCATTGTGTGACAATAGCGAATGAAAATTTGCTATTGTCACACGGATCCTCCTCCTGGCCAATCAGGAAGCGGGTGTGATACCCGCTTCCTCATCGGCCGCAAGGGGGCAGGCTGGTCTCTCTGCATTGAAAGGGGGCACGCTGGTCACTGCATTGAAAGGGGGCACTCTGGTCACTCTGCATTGAAAGGGGGCACACTATACCTTGATTACTGAAGGTCCCTTTCACACTTTTGTGACCTCAAAGTCACGCAATTTTTTACAGCGTTTTTTGCTGCAAAGCAATGCCTATTACATTTTTCTGTTTGTGCCCCCCCCCCATCCCCCCAAAAAATGTTGAGCACCAGCCGCCACTGATTTCCACTATACCTATATTAGGACTATTACTTTATCCTCGGTTATATCTTGGATTCCATCACTGTTTGACACCGTTTTACTGATGTCTTACATGACTCGGTCCTAGGCGAGTAAATGACGTCACATTCATTCCTTTATAGATAGATTGTGTGATCCTGGTGTTCTGACTCATAATTGTGTCACCTTGTGCTCTCAGAAACTGTTATTTTCAGTGTTCATATGACTGTATATCGTTGTAATACTATGTTCTTTTTTTTCTCTGAATAAAAAGATATTAAACAAAAAAAAAAGCACTACTTGTAATTTCTTGTAAAAATCCATAATTTCTGTAAGAATGCCGTCATGCTCGTCGTAGTAGTCGCGAGCGATGGAGAGGTTATTATGGAACATGGAAGGAGTGTTCGCTCATCCCGCAGACAGTCAGCGCATTGTGTGTCTGTATGAACAAGCAGCTGACATCTGTCCTTACACACCTCTTCTTCCCCGGATCCCTTTTATCCCAGCTGAGGCCCGATGGACAGACAGATTGTATCTGGAGGTAATACTAGCTACACTCCATAATCTGCTGTCCTCATCTCTGCCTGTCCCCTAGCAAAAGTGATTGTGAGCTGCCACACAAACCAAGCGTAGTTTAACAAGCCATGGGAATATAGAATGAAACATTGTTGCGTTTAAAGTAAACATAGTTACGTAGTTAGTCAGGTTGAAAAAAGACACAAGTCCATCTGGCTCAACCAATAAAAAAACAAAAAATAAAACACAACCATACAATCCCATATACACAATCCTATACCCGCAGTTGATCCAGAGCCCTGGTTCACATCAGTGCGATGACAGACATTGCATGTGATTCGGAGCGCACTGCTCTGAAAATCACATGCGATGTCTGTGCGATGCGAATTGGCTGAATTTGCATCGGATTCAGACACAATACGCACAGGACCCTTTTTTGGGCCGCGCAGCAGAATCAGATCACATAGTGGTTCACACCTATGCTATCCGATTCATGTCCGAACTGACAGTTCGCACTGCGATATGCAAACTGATCTGGGGGTGTCGTCAACTTTATATTGACACCCCCAGCGATTCGCATATGGCAGTGTGATTTGAATGCAGTGCTAAAAATATGCACTGTTACTGTACTAATGACACTGGCAGGGAAGGGGTTAACACCAGGGGCGATCAAAGGGTTAAGTGTGCTCCTAGGAAGTGCTTTCTAACTGTGTAGGGGATTGACATACTAGATAAACATAGAGATCTGTATTCCTGAATAGCAGGAACACAGGATCCCTGTGTTCATCTGTGACAGAACAGCGGCAGTGGCGGCTGGTGCTCCATGGGCCGGGGGGGAGGGGCAGCAGATGGACCACACCAAACCCCCCCCCCCTCCCGACCACACCAGCTTCAGCCCGCATACCTTGCCCCCTCCCCCCGGTCGCCGGCTCACTCACCCTGGACAGGCAGGATGCAGGCTTCCCCCTCAGTCTCCTCTGTGGTTCGGGCTTCCTCCGCGTCTCTTCCCTCCTCCTCCTCCTTGGCCAATAGCATGGCTTTTCCTTTCGGCCAATCGGGAATTGGGTCTCAGGATCCGCTTCCTGATTGTCCAGGAGGAAAATCCATGTGACAATAGCGAATATTCATTCGCTATTGTCACACAACTGGGTGGGCTCAGGGTGCAATACTCTGCGCCCCGAGCCCACCCTTTTTTGAAGCCTATTAGATCTCTAATTACGTGCTTCAAAAAAAAAACCCCCATTGGAATCCATGCGTCCGGCGCCCTGCATGTAGATTAGGGGGACGGACTCATGGATGGGGGGGAGGCACCTCTGCGCCCCCAATGGACTGGCCGCCACTGAACAGCGGTCCGCCTTGTTTACATCGGCAGACTGACGTTCTGTCTCTATGGGGAGCAATTGCAGGTGACTGAGGGACACGCACACGTGCGCGCCCCCACTGGCTATTGCACGAAACAACATACAGGTACGTAGTTTTGCACAATAGAGCCAACCTGCCGCAGTAAAACTACGATGCCTGGTTGACAAGTGGTTAGGGAACAGTCCATGTGAGGTCTGGCCATGTTGGAGGCTGCAGACATTTGCATTTTGATTGCTCTCTCCAATTGTGCAGGAGTCCACATATGCTGCTTGTGTTTCTGCATCCACAGAGTGTGTGTAAAGCCTTCAGGAACAAAAAATAGTTGTGCAAACCTGACCAAAGCCTGCTATTCTCTGGAACACATGCGGCTCTGTTTACGTAAACCCGTCTCTGGCTTCCTTCTAGTTCTTTACATTTTTGTCTTTGAATTGTAGCTTAATACGATACAAGAGTTTCCAGCAGACTGCCCTGCATAGCTTATAAAAGGGGCAAGATCGAGAACAAGAGGCTTTCCTGTTAAGCACATGCAGTCACCATGCCACACAGTGCAGATTAAGTACAACAAAAAGAGCTTGTTTGTTTTTGTGCTCCGTCCAGGATCCGCTAAATTCAAAATTTAAAAATACAGATTGTACTTGTTGTGCAAAAAGGAATGTAACGAGTACTGAATCCTAAATCTTGCTGTATGACAGGAGATGGCAAACTTATCAACAAGCTACAGGCTATAGAAATAATTTTTCCTAGGATACTTGTTTAAAGGGTATGTGAAATCCTAACAATAAGGGCTCATTCACACCATAAAGACGTGTGCATGCAGTTTTTTGCATGTTCCTGTGCATTTGGGGTAAACCATTAAATTAAATTGGCTGTCAAATGCACAAAAAGTAGGGCAGCCAGGATTTTTAAGATTGCGTTGCACCAAGTTGCATGGTACTGGGGTTACAACGCACAAACGCACACAAACACGTTAAGGTGCTATTAGGTAATAATGGCACCCACACACAATGTAGAAGGCAGCACATTTTCATTTGGGGCGGAAAAATGTGCAATTTTTTATGGACTCCCGCTCCACACCTGCTGTAAGAAAGCCCTAAATGTCTCTTATTTGCTCCCTTTTGGTCTGGAAAATATACCAATGAAAGAGTTTTGTTATATCTATTTAATAGGTACATAAAATACCTGGGACTGTAGTGTGGATAGTGGGAGGAGAGCTGCCAGAGAATGTAGTGTGGATGGTGGGGGGAGAGCTGTCAGAGAATGTAGTGTGGATAGTGGGGGGAGAGCTGTCAGAGAATGTAGTGTGGATAGTGGGGGGAGAGCTGTCGGAGAATGTAGTGTGGATGGTGGGGGGAGAGCTGTCAGAGAATGTGGTGTGGATAGTGGGGGGAGAGCTGTCAGAGAATGTAGTGTGGATAGTGGGGGGAGAGCTGTCAGAGAATGTGGTGTGGATAGTGGGGGGAGAGCTGTCAGAGAATGTAGTGTGGATAGTGGGGGGAGAGCTGTCAGAGAATGTAGTGTGGATAGTGGGGGGAGAGCTGTCAGAGAATGTAGTGTGGATAGTGGGGGGAGAGCTGTCAGAGAATGTAGTGTGGATGGTGGGGGGAGAGCTGTCAGAGAATGTAGTGTGGATAGTGGGGGGAGAGCTGTCAGAGAATGTAGTGTGGATGGTGGGGGGAGAGCTGTCAGAGAATGTAGTGTGGATAGTGGGGGGAGAGCTGTCAGAGAATGTAGTGTGGATGGTGGGGGGAGAGCTGTCAGAGAATGTAGTGTGGATAGTGGGGGGAGAGCTGTCAGAGAATGTAGTGTGGATAGTGGGGGGGAGAGCTGTCAGAGAATGTAGTGTGGATGGTGGGGGGGAGAGCTGTCAGAGAATGTAGTGTGGATGGTGGGGGGAGAGCTGTCAGAGAATGTAGTGTGGATGGTGGGGGGAGAGCTGTCAGAGAATGTGGTGTGGATGGTGGGGGGAGAGCTGTCAGAGAATGTAGTGTGGATGGTTGGGGGAGAGCTGTCAGGGAATGTAGTGTGGATGGTTGGGGGAGAGCTGTCAGAGAATGTAGTGTGGATGGTGGGGGGAGAGCTGTCAGAGAATGTAGTGTGGATGGTGGAGGAGAGCTGTCGGAGAATGTAGTGTGGATAGTGGGGGGAGAGCTGTCAGAGAATGTAGTGTGGATGGTTGGGGGAGAGCTGTCGGAGAATGTAGTGTGGATGGTGGGGGGAGAGCTGTCAGAGAATGTAGTGTGGATAGTGGGGGGAGAGCTGTCAGAGAATGTAGTGTGGATAGTGGGGGGGGAAGCTGCCAGAGAATGTAGTGTGGATGGTGGGGGGAGAGCTGTTGGAGAATGTAGTGTGGATGGTGGGGGGGAAGCTGCCAGAGAATGTAGTGTGGATGGTGGGGGGAGAGCTGTCAGAGAATGTAGTGTGGATAGTGGGGGGGAGAGCTGTCAGGGAATGTAGTGTGGATAGTGGGGGGAGAGCTGTCGGAGAATGTGGTGTGGATAGTGGGGGGAGAGCTGTCGGAGAATGTAGTGTGGATAAAGGGGGGAGAGCTGTCAGGGAATGTAGTGTGGATAGTGGGGGGAGAACTCCAGAGAATGTGGTGTGGATGGTTGGGGGAGAGCTGTCGGAGAATGTAGTGTGGATAGTGGGGGGAGAGCTGTCAGGGAATGTAGTGTGGATGGTTGGGGGAGAGCTGTCAGGGAATGTAGTGTGGATAGTGGGGGAGAGCTGTCAGGGAATGTAGTGTGGATGGTTGGGGGAGAGCTGTCAGAGAATGTAGTGTGGATGGTGGAGGAGAGCTGTCGGAGAATGTAGTGTGGATGGTGGAGGAGAGCTGTCGGAGAATGTGGTGTGGATGGTGGGGGGAGAGCTGTCGGAGAATGTGGTGTGGATGGTGGGGGGAGAGCTGTCGGAGAATGTAGTGTGGATAGTGGGGGGAGAGCTGTCGGAGAATGTAGTGTGGATAGTGGGGGGAGAGCTGTCGGAGAATGTAGTGTGGATGGTGGAGGAGAGCTGTCGGAGAATGTAGTGTGGATAGTGGGGGGAGAGCTGTCGGAGAATGTAGTGTGGATAGTGGGGGGAGAGCTGTCGGAGAATGTAGTGTGGATGGTGGGGGGAGAGCTGTTGGAGAATGTAGTGTAGATGGTGGGGGGAGAGCTGTCGGAGAATGTAGTGTGGATAGTGGGGGGAGAACTCCAGAGAATGTAGTGTAGACGGTGGAGGTGAGTAGTCAGGGAATGTAGTGTGGACAGTGTGGGGAGAACTCCATAGAATGTAATGTGGACAGTGTGGGGAGAACTTCAGAGAATGTAGTGTAGACGGTGGAGGTGAGTAGTCAGGGAATGTAGTGTGGACAGTGTGTGTAGAACTCCATAGAATGTAGTGTGGACAGTGTGGGGAGAACTCCATAGAATGTAATGTGGACAGTGTGGGGAGAACTCCAGAGAATGTAATGTGGACAGTGTGGGGAGAACTTCAGAGAATGTAGTGTGGACAGTGTGGGGAGAACCCCATAGAATGTAGTGTGGACAGTGGGGGTGGAATTTCTATTAAATGTAGGGTGTATAGTGGGTTGGAGCTGCTGGAATATGTAGTGTGGGGTGGAGTTGCTACAGAACGTTGTGTGGATGGTGAGGATATCTGCCAGAGAGTGAAGTGTGGATAATGGGGGGAAAGGTGCCAATTCCAAATAATGCAGCCTGGAAAGTGTGGGGAGAGCTACAAGATAATAAGTTTGGTTTGTGGGAAGGAGAGTTGCCAGAGAATGTAGCATGGAAAATTGGGGAAAAACTGACAGAGAATGTAATTTAGAAAGGGTAAATTGCAACCAGAATATTTAGTGTGGAAAGAAGTAGCTGCTGATGAATGTAGTGTGCATAGAGGGGAAAGTGTTGTTAGAGAATATAGTGCAGACAGAAGATGGAGAACTGGCAGGCCAGGGGGTGGTAAAGCAGGCAGTTGGATCGCCGACAGGGCTGTACACATGCTGTGGTCATGATGCTATGTGGCACAGGAAATTTAGCATGGCTTGTTGAGTTGACAAGTGACAAGGCCTTTCACACTTGTCCTTTCAAGTCAATAGAACAGAGTTTTTTCAACTAGGGTTCCTCCAGAGATTGCTAGGGCTTCCTTGAGCAATGAGCAATGTATGTCTCTCAGATAAGAGGGTAATTCTTTCCAATGACCACAACTGTAAGGAGCATTCTTCCCACTGACCATCACTCTAATGTATCATGAGTTGTAGATATAGTCATTTTAAGCAGGGGTTCCCAAAGACCTGAAAGGTATTTCAAAAGTTTCCTCCGTGTTGAAAAGGTTGAGAGGCTGCAAGAAAGCTTCACCACAATCGTGAGCCAAGTGCGTTCCATTTTAAATTGCCGTTCAGCAAAACAACCCCAGAAAAAAAATAGGCATTCAGGAGGCAGCTGGAATGTCTCTATCAGGGGTGCCAATACCAATATGTACATGCCAGGGACTTGTCCTCTCTGTAGTGCAAAACTGTAAGAAGAGGTGTGACTTGTGCTTTCCCGTGGCAGTGAAAGTTGAAATCTCTAAAATGAGGGGAAAACAACTGAGGCTCACATGTCCTATAATGGCACTTTTCCACTGCAAGTACCGACTCGGCCCTGCTTGGCCCGGTTTGCTTTTCCACTGCTGGTACCGCATGGTACGGTGTTGGAACGGTTCGGTACGGTACGGTACGGTATAGGTTTGCTTTTCCACTAAAGTAGTACTAAAGTTAAGTGGGTGGGATAACAACGATTCTCTGACCAATCAGTGGCTAGTAATGACTGCATGCAAAGGATTGTGGGATTTGGTACCGGGTATGGTACCTCTTGGAACCACAATCGAGGTGGTACTGTTTTTGAGAGCCGTACCATTCGGTTCCATGCAGTGGAAAAGCGCCGCCGTACCGTAGCGTACCTAACCGTTCTTACACCGTACCATGCGGTACCAGCAGTGGAAAAGCACAAAAGCGAGCCGAACCGTTCGGTTTCATGCAGTGGAAAAGCGCCATAAGTATCTGGTCAAAGCTGGAACTCACATATGCAGTGAGCTGCCAGGTATGGCTGGGAAATTTAAGTGCTTCTTTCAGGTAAGACTAATTTGGACCAGAGATGGCGCTGGACGAATTCAAATGATTACTGATAGTTGGAGTTGATCTCCCTTATGAAGGTTTGGGCTGCTACCTTACTGGTACGACAGAGCTGTCACCTGAGTAGAAACATTGCTTGTATGAGAAGGAAGGAGCGCCCGGTGCCTGAAATAATGGTGGAAGAATATAAACATTCATTTAAAGAGTGAGAATGTACAGATCGAGCCAACATGTTTCGAGGTAATTGCCCCCACCTTCTTCAGAGATGTTGGTACAAGCTAACGGAGATGGATGGACTCTACAGTAGTACCAGAACATTTTGTGATGGCAAATCCTAGCTCCTGTGTTGCAGAGGCATCGAAATGTCAGCCGCTGAAAATTAGGCTCCATTTACACCTGGGCGATCTGAATCGTGAGTGGAATCGTCAAAATCGTGCTGCATTTTTTCCATAATTTTTGCACGATAAATCAAGCTGCAATCGCGGCAAAATCACAATGCCCAAAGCATGTTGCTCAAGAAAGAGCAGAGACTTCTTTTGGAGGACACCGTCACGCGTTGCAATTTGAAGTAATGGCATCCCAAACGGGTCCCAGTTTTTGCAGCGATTTGAAATTGCGGGCAGAATTGCGGCATTCGGCCTATGATTCAAATCACCTGGGTGTGAATGGAGCCTTACCAAAATAAGGTTATCAGTTTTGTTGATAGAGAAAAATTTGTCGATAATGGTGTCGAAAACGATTTCCCCACGATTTTACCATGTTTATGGTGTGTTTTTAGTAGGTCATGTGACTTAAAATCTGCAACATAAACGTAACACGGCTGCGTTATTGATGCGTTCTTGCTGTGTTTTCAATGCATTTCAAACGGGGGGGGGGGGGCTGTTTTTGGTGTGGTGGTTTTTTTAACTGATCAAAATTGCAGCAAGCAGGATTTTAAACAATAAAAAAAAAAAAAAATAATAATAATTTGCACTAAAAAAAAAAAATATTTATCACGAAAGTGTGAAATTCAATAAGTGATATAGTGAAAAATGTCCATAAAAACATCGATATATAACACAAGTGAAGTGAAGAATATCCACCAATCGAATTCTTCCCACAAACCTGTGGCTAACAACACCAAGAGTGAAATTCCTCCACCAGGATAAGATGGCCTCTTACCATAACAAGGAGACCTATAATGGTCAACAACACCTGTGGCATAACCCCGCCAGGACCTCTCAGGTACCGAGGAAACACGGATAGGTAATCCTATAGGTAAGAATCCACGCGTCGGCCTCCGCAGTTAAAAAGATGTCATTCCCCATAAAAGAAACAATATATTCACCATAGTGTAAAGCCATAGTACTTTATTATAAAATGTATAGGATTGCACTTACAGCAGTTTCAGAGGAATGCGCATATAAAATCAAGCTTCCAAAACACACCCATCCTTCCAGATGATGAACGCGGTGACGTCAGCACGTCGCGAACCCAGGATTTTTAACACCACAACGGAAGTGCATTGGATCAGTGTGAAGATAAACAGTATCTCACAAAAGTGAGTACACCCCTCACATTTCTGTAAATATTTTATTCTATCTTTTCATGTGACAACACTGAAGAAATGAGACTTTGCTACAATGTAAAGTAGTGAGTGTACAGCTTGTATAACAGTGTAAATTTACTGTCCCCTCAAAATAACTCAACACACAGCCATTAATGTCTAAACCGCTGGCAACAAAAGTCAGTACACCCCTAAGTGAAAAGTCCAAATTGGGCTCAAAGTGTCAATATTTTGTGTGGCCGCCATTATTTTCCAGCACTGCCTTAACCCTCTTGGGCATGGAGTTCACCAGAGCTTCACAGGTTGCCACTGGAGTCCTCTTCCCCTCCTCCATGATGACATCACAGAGCTGGTGGATGTTAGAGACCTTGCGCTCCTCCACCTTCCGTTTGATGCTCAATAGGGTTTAGGTCTGGAGACATCCTTGGCCAGTCCATCACCTTTACCCTCAGCTTCTTAAGCAAGGCAGTGGTCGTCTGGGAGGTGTTTGGGGTGGTTATCATGTTGGAATACTGCCCTGCCCCCCAGTCTCTGAAGGGAGGGGATCATGCTCTGCTTCAGTATGTCACAGTACATGTTGGCATTCATGGTTCCCTCAATGAACTGTAGCTCCCCAGTGTCGGCCAGTGTTAATTTTGGCAGCAAATTTCAATTTAGTTTTAGTCTTAGTCTTAGGACTAAAATGGCATTTTAGTTTTAGTCCTATTTTAGTCTTCTGCAAGTGTTTTAGTTTTAGTCGTATTTAGTCGACTAAAACTCCAGTACATTTTAGTCGACTAAAACGTCCTACATTTTAGTCGTTTAAAACTCATTTTAGTCATCTATAATCGAATGGGTGTAGTTCAATTGTAATTTGTAATGCATTATTTAAGCATTTCTCTACAATTTCCAAACTCATTATATACTACTGCTGCTCCTGTTATTATTTATGGTATTAAGGTTTGAGCATGCACCAGTGTTAATTTTGGCAGCAAATTTCGATTTAGTTTTAGTTATAGTCTTTTGACTAAAATGCCATTTTAGTTTTAGTCGTATTTTAGTCTTAAGACTAAAATGCCATTTTAGTTTTAGTCGTATTTTAGTCTTAAGACTAAAATGCCATTTTAGTTTTAGTCATATTTTAGTCATCTGAATTGTTTTAGTTTTAGTCGTATTTTAGTCGACTAAAATTGTGTTAATTTAGTCGACGAAAACGTTTTAGTCGACGAAATTAACACTGGTGCCGGCAGCACTCATGCTATTTTTTAAAAACTGTCATTATCGGTTTCGGTTTTGGAATTTTTGATTTTGGTACCAACATTTTCAATTTGGTGCACCTCTAAAAGGGACCTTGTCAGAACAGAAAATAATAAGAAATTAGATGTAAAAACTGACAGAAACTGTAACTCTTCTCTATTCTATCCAAAGGAAAAAAAAAAAAAAAAACTCTTTTTGGAGTTAGCCTGTAAATTAAAAAAAAAATGTAACTGACAAAAGTACCTCCTTATAATGCTTGGCCAACCCCCTTCTATACATGAAAGTAGATCCTTTAATACGGATATTTAATATTTATGACAAATCATTTTTTTATGACCATCCTTTCATCATCCTATCCTGTTGTCTCTTTGTCCTCTACTGTTTAAAAGAGTAACAAATGTTATTTATTAGTGCCATTGATATGGTCGTGGTATTGATACCGTAGGCATAATTCATGAATGAGCTCTTCATGGATCTCTGCATTACAGATTACAGAACACAAACACCAGTAAAAAAAAAAATAAAATCTGGAATGGAACATAAAATCCTTGTTTGAACGGGATGAAAGCGATTATTGAGCTATAAAACAGATCAGTTTTCTTACCATGTGTGAAGGAGGGAGAAACATCTAAACGTCTGGACTGAGGGGTGGAAATCAATCTGTGACAGTTAAAGTGGTTGAAAACTCTTTCATATACCCAGTGAAGTGACCGGCCTCAGGTCATACACAGAGATGAAACATACAGCATGTTGTACCGGTTCATCTGCAGCCCTCTCTCCTCTACAGCCTTCTAAAACACACAGATCAAAGACTTTTTCTAAATACTTACCCACGCCCAGAAAAAAAATAGAGGGGGAGGAGGAAAAACAAAACGTTCCTTTCAAGGGGAGGTACCTTCATATCAGCCACCTGTCGTCCCTGCACAGCAGGGGCTGACTCGCAACTTTTGGCCCAGAGGGCAAGTACAAACCAGAGACCCATGGTGCAGCGTTTCGGCCCTCCCTCCCACTCTCCTTCTTCCCGGTCTCCTCCTGACCCTCATTCCAGGCTAAAGCTCCGCTCCAGGTACTCTCTACTCACCGGCCGAATCCGAGTTCCCAATCTGGCCAGCAGGGGGCAGTTCGGGGGAGCTGGAACTGCTCAGTCGTGGCTAGCTAGGGGCAAGGGGAGGATAGTCTCCAGTGGGGCATGGAACCGGCCTCTGCTCAGACACAGTTTACACCATCCATGCTGGTGGAGGAGGCCTGCACTCTGTCCTTGTCTTCATCCCGCACTCAGTAGGTCAGCAGTGGGGACTTTTTACTTCTCTTCTCCAGGAATCCATTAGGCATGTCTGTGGCAGAAGCGGTGCAGCCTTTTTATGGGGCATCAGAGAGGCCCAGGAGGCAATTGCCCCCCTGCCCCCTGGCCCAGTCCTCCCCTGCTGCACAGCAGCGTTCAGCCTGGAGGATGGAGGAGCACTGTGAGGAGCCAATGAGAAAAAGAGAGTAGAGCTGATGATTTTACCAGTGTTTTGCTGCTTGTCCAATCAGTATAGTGGGGATGGGGAGGTGACTACTCTCTATTCCTTAACCGAGAAAGTGATGTCATTCTCCCAGCTGTGCTTTCTGTAGGGCCCCTGAATAAAGGGTACAACCAGTCTTCCCATACGGGGTCTGGGCCCCATTAGGTCAACAGTGGGGCCAGGTGGGAATATGTATTTGCATATGAATAGTCAGTAGGATTCATTCATGTGCTTGTGTGTGGCGGAGGAGTGGGACAGCTCCTCCCTAGGGAGGAGTAAATCTGGGTCCTAGGAGGAAGCAGTGAAGGAGCTGTAGAGAGGGGTGCAGGTAAGCTAGGTGCAGGTGGGCTGTGGACAAGTGGTTTAGGTGAGCTGTGGATGAGGGGTGCAGGTGAGCAAAGAAGCAGGGGTGAATATCTTGAAGGTACATCCCATTTAAAAAAAATGTTTTAAAAGAATAACCTAAGGTTATTTCTAGGAGACTGATAGACAGGGGCGTAACTACAGGGGTCACAATTCACCACGATGCCCCAGGGGGCCCGTGCAGCTTCCCTGCACACCTGGATAGGAGGGGTGGTGGGGGTGGCATATAAAGGAACTGTTTACCTCTATTTTCCTTCTGCAGCCACTGAAAGTCTGCTTCACCTCCTCTGCAGGAGGAAGATGGAGGACATCGGTTCCTTTATATGCTGCCCCTGCCGCCCTCCTTCTCAGCTTCCTCTTCCTTCTGCTGCCCCCGGGGCCTTGTGTGCTCCCTTGGCTTCCCCTTGTACCTTGATGTGTCAGGATAGAGAGCGGGGAAGGTGCGACCCTTTCCTTTTCTGAATAGACAGTGTCAGTGATCGGTACCAATCATTGACTCAGTCCATTCATAACTGAAGCATAGGAAACTGTGTTTCATTGGAAAGATTTGCCTTCGCTTCCTGTCCCACAATCAAAACAGGAAGTGAGAGGAAATCTCTCCAAAGTGAATGAATCCCCAGTTGTGACTTGCTTCACCAAAACTGGTGTCCCCGTTGGAAGATTTCCCCTCTATTCTTCTGGTGACAATCCAAAATTTGGGATTTTCTTTTAATTGTTGATGATAATAATAAAGAGAGTGGATCTCCCTAACGAGGGTACAGACCGCAATAAAAACCCGACAGGTGTTCTAATCCCTCTCCATTCTATCCAAAAAAAGTTTTGCCTTTAGTTATACTTTAACCACTTCCTGCCTGCGCAGACTGCCCTTCGGACTCAGCTGATCACAGATCGGGGAAAAGTGCCAATCACAGCGGCCCTTTATATCAGCTGTGATCAATAACAGCTGATCACGGAAGTAAACACAAGCGGGTTATCGGCTTTTCTTCGACAGCATGAGGAGAGGAGGGGAGAGAGGATAACTGGCTTGTGTTAAAGGGACATCGGCACTGATAATCAGGGCACTGATTATCAGTGCAGTCCCAACAATGCTCACTAGTGCTGCCAATCAGTGCCCACAAATGCTGCCAATCAGTGCCCACCAGTGCTGCCAATCAGTGTCCATCAGTGCTGCCAATCAGTGTCCATCAGTGCCTGCTCATCAGTGTCACCTATCAGTGCTGCCCATCAGTGCCATCTATTAGTGCTGCCTATCAATGCCACCTATTAGTGACCTTCAGTGCCGCCTATCAGTGCCACCTATCAGTGCCCATCAGTGCTGCCTATCAGTGCCCATCTGTGTTGTCTATCAGTGCAGCCTCATTAGTGCCTCCTCATCAGTGCCCACCACTACTGTCTCATCAGTGCCCATCAGTGCCACCTCAGCAGTGCCCATCAATGCAGCTTCATCAGTGCCCATCAATGCAGCTTCATCAGTGCCCATCAATGCAGCTTCATCAGTGCCCATCAATGCAGCCTCATCAGTGCCCATCAATGCAGCCTCATCAGTGCCCATCAGTGCCCAACAGTGAAAGAGAAAAATTACCAGTTTGCAAAATTTTATAGCAAACCATGAAAAATAGCTTTTGGTCTTATTTTATTTGTTTAGCAAAAATAAAAAACCCAATGGTGATTAACCACTTCTGGACCGGAAGGATTTGCCCCCTTAATTACCAGGCCATTTTTTGCAATTCGGCACTGCATTACTTAAACGGGCAATTGCACGGTCGTGCGACGCTGTACCCAAATAAAATTGATGTCCTTTTTTTCCCACAAATATAGATTTCTTTTTGGTGGTATTTGATCATTTTTTGCGCTATAAACAAAAAAAGAGCAACAATTCTGAAAAAAAAAAATATATATAATATTTTTCACATTCTGCTATATAACATTCCCAAAAAAAATTTAAAAATCAAATTTTTTTAACATTTCAGGCCAATTTGTTTTCTGCTACATATTTTTGGTAAAAAAAAATTGCAATAAGCGTATTTTGATTGGTTTGCGCAAAAGTTATCGCGTCTACTAGCTACGGGAAAGATTTATGTCATTTTTATTGTTTTTTTTTTTTTGTACTTGTAATGGCGGCAATCTGCGATTTTTAGCGGGACTGCGACATTGCAGGGGACAGATCGGACCCCTGACTGACATTTTTGACACTTTTGGGGGGACCAGTGACATCACTACAGTAATCAGTGCTAAAAATATGCACTGTTACTGTAATAATTACGCTGGCATGGAAGGGGTTAAACCTGTGGGTTATCAAGTGGTTAAATGTGTACCTAGGGGAGTGATTCTAAATGTGGGGGAGGGGCTTCTGAAATGACCATAGAGACATGTGATCCTATATAGAAGGATTACATGGGCTCTGTGATCATTGCAGTGAGAAGAATGGTCAGCTGTGTTTACAACATCCGACCGTTCTTCTCAGAGCCGCCAGACACACGCATCGGCTTCCCCGCTGCCGAGTGGGGGCGCTCGCCCCCTAGCTTCCCACGTGCGACCGACGTAGTTCTATCTCGGTTTGCGCAGGAGAGCCGCCCTGCCGCAGTAAAAAGGAGGCGGGTGGTCAGCTGTGTTTACAATAGGTGACCGTTCTTCTGTCTCAGCGGGGAGCTGCCTGCCCCGTGCATCTGAGTGCCCGCTGCCAAGTGGGGGCAGGAGCGCGCCACCGGCAACGTAGGTATAGGTCGGGCACGTGACCGACGTATACCTACGTCGGATTGCGCAGGAGGGGCTGCCTGCCGCAGTATAACTATGGCGGGCGGTCCTTAAATGGTTAAATACCACCAAAAAAAAGCTCTAATGGTGTGAAAAAAAGTAAAACATGTTTTTTGGGTAAAGTGCTGAAAGCTGAAAATAGGCCTGGGCAGGAAGGGTATAAAAATGCCCGGTATGCAAGCGGTTAAAATGAGAGGAGCAGATCCTATATAAATTATTCGTTTTCTTCTTCATTCAAATAAATTTGTGATTTCAGACACATTTATACAAGAGTCTCCCGCAGCTCGGTGTCCATGTGAACAGTCTGGAGATAACTGTGGACAGATTTATATGGTAACAAGAAGAATCTTCTAATTTCACACAATCGATACTTTGTAACTTTTACAGGTATAGAAGCAAGCCAGGCATTAATTATTTATGAAGTTAAATATTTTTCTGCCTTGTCACAGTATCAAATTTATAATACAAAATGGACAGGTCAGACCTTTAATCAACATTTCTTTTCCATTTCATTAAGTGTCTGCGAGCGTTGCGTCTCAGAAATGACTCATCTGCAATAACCGCATTCCTGCCACATTGTCAGGGACGACCACATGTCCGCTCCATCTGCTGCACGGTGACATAAACTTTGGGCTTTGTACTCAGAGTAGCCACTGGTTACTGTAAATCCTCTGAAAGGGAGAAAAGTGGCACAGCTGATGTCAGCCCTACAGCAAATAAATTAAAACCGCGCAACAGTGCCGGGAGGTCTAAAATGCATTAAAGCAGTATTAAATCAAAAGCAAAAATGCATTATATTGCAGCTTACCAATTCTTAGCTGTAATGACTGCATTTTTTTTTTTTTTTAGGCTTTCTTTTCTCTATTTTTACCTGCTGATTCTGACAGTAAGTCTGTTGTTTTTCAACAGAACAAACTGTCCTGCAAATACACTATAATGTCAAAAGTATTTTTGTCCACAAGGTTTAGGAGTGTGTCTGGGACTGGGATGCCATTAAAGTTCATGTGTGTGTAAAGGCAGGCGTCCCAATACTTTTGACAATATAGTGTACCTAACATGTCACGCTTTAAAATTGCATCTGCCTGAGAAATGGAACAAACTGCAGTACCTAAAATTCTCCATAGATGACGCCTTTACAGGTGACCAGTTTAGATAAACAGGAGGTCTGGTGCCAATAAAGATCATGTGCATATAAAGGCAGGCGTCCCAATACTTTTAACAATATAGTGTATCTATTTACCTGGTCTAACCTCATTTTTTATGTTTTACAAAAAAAAATCGTTATTATATTGTGTTTGTGTGCAAATCAACATTCATTAAAGGTGTTTTTCCCCAAAAATTCAGTTTGAAAAACTGTTGCGCCAATACCTTGTTATTTTATTCTATAGGGCCTCTTCTAAAATATATATATATATATATATATATATATATACAGGGCTTTTTTTCAGCGGGAACGCGGGGGAACGCAGTTCCGGCACCTCCAGTCTGAATGTATGCAATGGCAAAGGGGTGCTGCGGCCAGTGGGGTGAGCTGAAGGGCCTGTTGATGCTGGCTGCTGGGGGATCTATTGTTGCTGGGGTGAATCTATTGTTGCTGGAGGGCATTGTGTTGTGGGTGGGGCTATTGTTGCAGTGGAGGATTTCTTGTTGCTTGGGGAACTATTGTTGCTGGGCAGCTATTGTTGTTGGGGAGTGTCTATTGTTGCAGGGGAGGATTTATGTGAGTGGGGGGGGGGGGTCTATTGTTGCTGATTCCAGGGGATCTATTTTACTGCTTTTCTAGTTATCATTAACAACATTACCTAGAACCACAACATGATACTTGGTTCTGTATTCTCTAAAAGGGGGGTACTGGTCGGTCGTAGAGGGTGGAACCAAAGGACAGCGCTCGGAGGTGGGTAGGGGGTGGAGACAAGGGGTAACTCAGAAGAGGGGAGTACCTGCACCTATTCTAGGAGAAAAAAAGCCCTGTGTATATATATATAATGTTTGGGTGTTCTAAGCAGGGTGGATTTGATTAAAATCAAGTCTATTTAAATCATGATTCAAATCACTAGTAAAAAGGCTTGATTTAAATCAAATCAATTAAAATCATAATGTTTAAAGAGCAACTGTCATCTCTGTCCCGCAGCGGCTCCTCCTCTGACCCACTGTTGACTCACCGACAGTCCCATTCACTTTAATGGGACGGCTGGCGATGCGGCAGTGACACAACAAGGTGAGGGACGTGGCAGCAGCAGGTGAGTGGATGCCTGCTAACAGGCGCTGCCATGATGGATTTGAAATGACAGGTGCTCTTTAAAGCGGAGTTCCGGCCTCAAAATCGAAAAAAATTTATTTTGGGCCATCAGCTTGCTGAGGGCCACCTGAAAAAGAAATGGATGCTCCCAGTTTTTTTTTTTTTTTTTTTGGTCACTTACTTTGATATAGAAGAAAATATACTCACCTTCCCTCCACTTCCTCCCTCTGCGGCCGCGGCCCGCTCCGTCTCTTCCGGTTTGCGATGATTCCTGGTAACTGAACGTCATGGCTCCCAGGAATCAATGCGTCTGCACCATCCCCGCTCGTCACTTCAGGTGCAAGCGCGGCATTCCCTGTTAAACAGCTTCTGGGCATGCGCAGGGATGCCACGCCTGCACCGGAAGTGATGAGCGGGGCCGGTGCAGTGCACTGTGGGACTCCAACGTCATGGAAGAGGACACGAAGAGGACGCTGCGGCTTCAGCTGCCCACACCTGAGATGGCAGCGCTGGAGAAGAACTTTTCAAGGTAAGTATTTCTTCTTACAGGTAAGTGCGACCCGGGACAGTTCAGAGGCTATCCATTGTGGAATGTACTAGCCCTGACTGTCCCGGGGGTATTTTTATCTAAATCTGACTCCCGAGGCCGGAACTCCGCTTTAAGAGTTCTGTAAGAACTCATTCTTGATGGTAGTGTGACATTGTGTGAATGACCGCAATGCGGTGAATGTTATCTCAGCTTGGATTCTTTGAATGAGTTTACCAAAAATTTTAATATTGCAGAATATACAGCCTCATCCTACATAACTAAGCTCCATTTCATGCTGAATAAACAAAATTATTATTGTATCTTAAATAGAAAACTATCTTTAGATAGACTTTTACTCCAAAATAATTTTATTAAAATAAATTTGATAAAAATAAAAGAAAATCAGATTTAAATTAATTATTTATATATATATACAGTGGGTACGGAAAGTATTCAGACCTCCTTAAATTTTTCACTCTTTGTTATATTGCAGCCATTTGCTAAAATCATTTAAGTTCATTCTTCTTCCTCATGAATGTACACATAGCACCTCATACTGACAGAAAAACACAGAATTGTTGACATTGTTGCAGATTTATTAAAAAAGAAAAACTGAAATATCACATGGTCCTAAGTATTCAGACCCTTTGCTCAGTATTTAGTAGAAGCCCCCTTTTGATCTAATACAGCCAGGAGTCTTTTTGGGAAAGATGCAACAAGTCTTTCACACCTGGATTTGGGGATCCTCTGCCATTCCTCCTTGCAGATCCTCTCCAGTTCTGTCAGGTTGGATGGTAAACGTTGGTGGACAGCCATTTTTAGGTCTCTCCAGAGATGCTCAATTGGGTTTAAGTCAGGGCTCTGGCTGGGCCATTCAAGAACAGTCACGGAGTTGTTGTGAAGCCACTCCTTCGTTATTTTAGCTTTGTGCTTAGGGTCATTCTCTTGTTGGAGGGTAAACCTTCGGCCCAGTCTGAGGTCCAGAGCACTCTGGAGAAGGTTTTTGTCCAGGATATCCCTGTACTTGGCCGCATTCATCTTTCCCTCGATTGCAACCAGTCGTCCTGTCCCTGCAGCTGAAAAACACCCCCACAGCATGATGCTGCCACCACCATGCTTCACTGTTGGGACTGTATTGGACAGGTGATGAGCAGTGCCTGGTTTTCTCCACACATACCGCTTAGAATTAAGGCCAAAAAGTTCTATTTTGGTCTCATCAGACCAGAGAATCTTATTTCTCACCATCTTGGAGTCCTTCAGGTGTTTTTTAGCAAACTCCATGCGGGCTTTCATGTGTCTTACACTGAGGAGAGGCTTCCGTCGGGCCACTCTGCCATAAAGCCCCGACTGGTGGAGGGCTGCAGTGATGGTTGACTTTCTACAACTTTCTCCCATCTCCTGACTGCATCTCTGGAGCTCAGCCACAGTGATCTTTGGGTTCTTCTTTACCTCTCTCACCAAGGCTCTTCTCCCCCGATAGCTCAGTTTGGCCGGACGGCCAGCTCTAGGAAGGGTTCTGGTCGTCCCAAACGTCTTCCATTTGAGGATTATGGAGGCCACTGTGCTCTTAGGAACCTTAAGTGCAGCAGAAATCTTTTTGTAACCTTGGCCAGATCTGTGCCTTGCCACAATTCTGTCTCTGAGCTCTTCAGGCAGTTCCTTTGACCTCATGATTCTCATTTGCTCTGACATGCATTGTGATCTGGAAGGTTTTATATAGACAGGTGTGTGGCTTTCCTAATCAAGTCCAATCAGTATAATCAAACACAGCTGGACTCAAATGAAGGTGTAGAACCATCTCAAGGATGATCAGAAGAAATGGAAAGCACCTGAGTTAAATATATGAGTGTCACAGCAAAGGGTCTGAATACTTAGGACCATGTGATATTTCAGTTTTTCTTTTTTAATAAATCTGCAACAATGTCAACAATTCTGTGTTTTTCTGTCAGTATGGGGTGCTATGTGTACATTCATGAGGAAGAAGAAAGAACCTAAATGATTTTAGCAAATGGCTGCAATATAACAAAGAGTGAAAAATTTAAGGGGGTCTGAATACTTTCCGTACCCACTGTATATATATATTTATTTTAATATAAAAAATCAAATTTTTTTATTTTTTTAAAAAAATCATTTATTTTTCCGCCAGCCTGAGTAATTTTCTAGCAAAAAAAAGTAGATTTTTACATGAAGGAGAGAAGTGTCAGAATTGGCCTGCTTAGTAAATTTTGAACCCATGTAGTATTTGCTTCTTTTTGATGACTAGCTGGTAAGTGTTCTGGGAAGGTTTTGATTCGCACTGTGAAATGCCCCGCCCCTTGTGCACCTCACTTTAAAAAGCTGGTAGTGAATTCAGTCTAATTTACAACTTTAATAGTTTTAATGGCAGGCCGGTCTCCCGTTCCTCCGCAATCCAATGTCATTTCTCACTCAGCACTTCCGACGTGATCTTCTGTCTGAGTCGTTGTCTGAAAGAAAGGCAGTTATGGTTTATTCCGACGTACTTTTGTGTAGCCCCTAACTGCCCATTCTTCCCGCCCATTCATCAGGTTCAATTGGCTTCCTTGTTGATCCCAGTATCTATGGCTTCTATCAGTGCTGCCATTGTTGTGCCCACAATGTCCCCGGAGTCGGCTGGTTGCAGCCTTGCTCTTTTCTTGCTCATTTTCCCATCGCTCCCTACAGCAGTCCCCTCGATGCCATCTGATTCACGTCTTGTGTGCATTGGTCAAGAAAGTCCGGCCGGTGCCTCGCGGTGCTAAATAGCCGGCATCCTAAGCATAAAGTAGGCTGACATCAGCTGTTGCCGATCGCTATGGCTACGGCCCCCCCCCCCCCTACTCCCTCCCGTCTAAACTGCACTGAGCATTTAAATAGGTAAACAAAGTTTTTAGTATGCTTGGTGTGGAAACAGCCCAACAATAGGGAATAAAAAGAGACTTTTCTGTGGCTGTGAATGCCGGTGGCGCGACCTTGGAGGAAAAGTGACTTTAAAAAGTCAAATAGAGCAAAAGAAACATTGTAAGGGGGACATGTCCAAGGGATTTGAAGCCTTTACATGGTCTGGCTCAAAGTCTCCAGCGAGGTCACACAGTTATTATTTTCGGTTCACGACAAAAAAAGACGTAACAATTGCTCTGCAACTTATTTTCTCTCTCTTCTGGGAAAAAAGGACATTTTCAAAGTAGTTTGTGCACCAAACTTAAAGCGGACCTTCAGTCATTTTTTTCATCTGTCTATCTATTAATTCTTCTGTCCTTGTTGTTTTAACTTTGGATATTAAAACATTTTTTTCTGCCAGTAAACACCTTATACAGCCCACTTCCTCTTTCTTGTCTGGTAATTTGCCTAGGCCAATGACATCATGCACCGCTCTCTCACTCTCAGGAGAGTTTCCCAGCAAGGGAGGAGGGATGAGTCATAGGAGAGCCAAGGAGAGCTGCAGAGCTGGAGGAGGCTGGATGAGGGCGGAGATAACAGGAGACTACAGAGATCCATGAGTATTCATCAAGAGAGGAGAAATGTGCAGGCAAGCAGTGGTGTGAGTTTTTCTGACTGTATATACAGTGTGTGTGAGTGTGTGTGTGTGTAAATCCAGGAAGTGAACAGGCAAGAGCTTCAGCTGCCCATATTTAAAATGGATGCAGACCGACTTAGTGGAGGGGACTTCTGCAGCATATTTGCAAGTACAGAATCACAGTATACAGTATCTCACAAAAGTCAGTACACCCCTCACATTTTTCTAAATATTTTATTATATCTTTTTATGTGACAACACTGAAGAAATGACACTTTGCTACAATGTAAATTAGTGAGTGTACAGCTTGTATAACAGTGTAAATTTACTGTCCCCTCAAAAAAACTCAACACACAGCCATTAATGTCTAAACCGCTGGCAACAAAAGTGAGTACACCCCTAAGTGACAATGTCCAAATTGGGCTCAAAGTGTCAATATTTTGTGTGGCCACCATTATTTTCCAGCACTGCCTTATCCCTCTTGGGCATGGAGTTCACCAGAGCTTCACAGGTTGCCACTGGAGTCCTCTTCCCCTCCTCCATGATAACATCACGGAGTACACCCCTAAGTGGCCCAATTAGCCATTTTCCCTCCCCGGTGTCATGTGACTCGTTAGTGTTACAAGGTCTCAGGTGTTAATGGGGAGCAGGTGTGTTAAATTTGGTGTTATCGCTCTCACTCGCTCATACTGGTCACTGGAAGTTCAACATGGCACCTCATGGCAAAGAACTCTCTGAGGATCTGAAAAAAGAATTGTTGCTCTACATAAAGATGGCCTAGGCTATAAGAAGATTGCCAAGACCCTGAAACTGAGCTGCAGCACGGTGGCTAAGACCATACAGTGGTTTAACAGGACAGGTTCCACTCAGAACAGGCCTCGCCATGGTCAACCAAAGAAGTTGAGCGCACGTGCTCAGCGTCATAGCCAGAGGTTGTCTTGAAATAGACGTATGAGTGCTGCCAGCATTGCTGCAGAGGTTGAAGGGGTGGGGGGTCAGCCTGTCAGTGCTCAGACCATACGCCGCACACTGCATCCAGTTTTGGTCTGTATAACTGTCATCCCAGAAGGAAGCCTCTTCTAAAGATGATGCACAAGAAAGCCCGCAAACAGTTTGCTATAGACAAGCAGACTAAGTATTACTATAACCATTTCCTGTGGTCTGATGAGACCAAGATAAACTTATTTGGTTCAGATGGTGTCAGGCGTGTGTGGCGGCAACCAGGTGAGGAGTACAAAGACAAGTGTGTCTTCCTACAGTCAAGCATGGTGGTGGGAGTGTCATGGTCTGGGGCTGCATGAGGGTTGCTGCCACTGGGGAGCTACAGTTCATTGAGGGAACCATGAATGCCAACATGTACTGTGACATACTGAAGCAGAGCATGATCCCCTCCCTTCAGAGAATGGGCCGCAGGGCAGTATTCCAACATGATAACGACCCTAAACACACCTCCAAGACAACCACTGTCTTGCTAAAGAAGCTGAGGGTAAAGGTGATGGACTGGCCAAGGTTGTCTCCAAACCTAAACCCTATTTTTGAGAGTCTTTGGGAAATAGACGTATGAGTGCTGCCAGCATTGCTGCAGAGGTTGAAGGGGTGGGGGAGGGGTCGGCCTGTCAGTGCTCAGACCATACGCTGCACACTGCATCAAAGGTGAGGTGATCAAATACTGCCAAAAGAAAGCTCTATTTAAAAAAAAAGACATAAATTTTATTTGGGTACAGCATGGCAAGAGCGTGCAATTTAAAGACTGGAAGGGCTCAGGTAAGATAAAGCACTCCGGTCAGATCCACCATCCAAAGACTTGATAAACCAAAAGGAAAATGGACCGCACTCAGAAGTAAATTAAATTAGAAGTATCCTTTATTCCTCATGAAGGATCAATACAGACAGTGCATCAAGGGGACATGCGACAGGTTGACGCGTTTCACGATACAGATGGTTATGAGTAAGCGATCCTCTGTGTCGTGAAACGCGTCAACCATGAGGAATAAAGGATACTTCTAATTTAATTTACTTCTGAGTGCGATCCATTTTCTTTTTGGTTTATCAAGAGCGTGCAATTGTCAGTTAAAATATTGCAGTGCTGTTTCGTGGTCATGAGGGGGGGGGGGTAAAACCTTCCGGGCAAGAAGTGGTTAATGTGTGTTGAAGTCGAGACAAGTGTAAATGAGCCCTTTCTGCTCGGCCTTTCTGGAGTATCCCAAAGCTCCCTGTGCCCCATCAAAGCTATTCAGCAATAAATATGAAAAAGGGAACCCCTAGACCGTTCATTGAGCCAGAAGAGTGAATGTTGCCATGTGCCTGGCTGCTATGGCACTAATGTGGGAAAGGAACCTGGGGCAACTCAACTACCCCTACGTGGTTGAGTGCTACATTAACACAACCTCATATGTGCCGAGAGCATCACAATCCCCATATGCAGGCCTACACTGCATAGAAATTGTGTTTTCTAAAATCTCTAATGCTAATAAAAACCCTCATTAACGATGCAACTGGCATCTGCAGGGAAAAGAAGCTGAAAAAGGAACCGCAGGCTGCTTCCCCGAAAAACAGCCAAAGCGGTTTTCTTCTTTTTCTTTTTTTTTTTTTTTTGTCTGTAAAGCTCCGTTGTCTTCCTAAATTTTATAGGGTTCTACTGCATTGACAGACTTGACCTGAACTCACCCTGCGCACACAGATTCCACAGAATTATGGGTTTCAGTTAATTTTCTTAGTGTCTACATTGGCTCGGAAAATGGCGCTCCGGTGCCAGTGAACTGATAGCTGTTCTTCCGAGTTGCCATTCTGTGAAAAGATGGAGCACCAGGTATTTCTGTCTATTAATCACACTGACTCTTTCTTGGCTTGGCCTATTCCGCTGCTGGCTTTAACAGGGCTCTTTATTGTCTCCTTATATGACATAATACCGATCTCCCGGTTGCTTTCCAGTGAAGTGAAGCAATAGAATTATTTTAAGCCGATCCCTGGGGATAATTTTCCTTAATGTCTGGTTTTCAGGCTCATTTCACAGGAAAACAAAAACATTTTCACCCATCACCCTGAAAAGAAACCACTGTTAAAGCTGAAGTTGAATTTGTTTATATTTTGCCCCCCCCACAACCATTAACATCGTAATGACATTATTAATCCCTTACCACTGACTCTACACATACAGAAGTGGGTCATCATCCATGGGACCGCATATATGCACTAATGTGTGTATGCTGATAGCTGATTGCATTGCACACTCCCGGCACAGAGACCGAGCTGTCATCAGCAGCTCTGGGGCTCGTACTAACAAGTGGTAAGCGGGAGAACCAGTTTCCGATAATATAATCGCTGTGCTAGTCTGTGATTGGCTATCGCAGTGATTAGTACAGCCCACCCCTGTGCTTTTCTCCTCTTGGATGGAGAAAACGGATGGAGAAAAAAATTAATTGTATAAATACAACATACATTATATAATAAATTGTATACATGCAAGATACATTATACAATACATTGTATACATACTAGATATATTATATAAGACATTGTTTACAAACTGGATACATTGTATACATACAGGATCCATTCTATGATACATTGTATACATACTGGAAATTATATCTAATTCATTGTATACATATTGGATATAATATATAATACATTGTATACATACAGGATACATTATATAATACATTGTATACATACAGGATACATTATATAATGCATTGTATACATACAGGATGTAATATATAATACACTGTATACATACAGGATACATTATATCATACATTGTATACATACAGGATACATTATATAATACATTGTATACATACAGGATACATTATATAATACATTGTATACATACAGGTAATATTATATTATACATTGTATCCATACAGGATGTAATATATAATACACTGTATACATACAGGATACATTATATCATACATTGTATACATACAGGATATAATATTTAATACATTGTATACATACAGGTAATATTATATTATACATTGTATACATACAGGATATATTATATTATACATTGTATACATACAGGATACATTATATAATACATTGTATACATACAGGATATATTATATTATACATTGTATACATACAGGATACATTATATAATACATTGTATACATACAGGTAATATTATATTATACATTGTATACGTACAGGATACATTATATAATACATTGTATGCATACAGGAAACATTATATAATACACTGTATACATACAACAAGCATTATATATTACACTGCATACATACAGGGTACATTACATAGTACATTGTATACATGCAGGATACATTATACAATACATTGTGTATGTACAGGATGCATTACATAGTACATTGGGGGAGACTTACTAAAACTGGTGCACACAGAATGGTGGTGCAGCTGCGCATGGTAGGTTTTATTGTCAAAGCTTAATTGAACAAGTTGATGCTAGAAGCTTGAAAGAAAATAGAATACATTACCCACTCGCAAAATGCGTGCCAAACCTGGGAGGCAGGGCCTTAAGTAGGCTCTGCCTGACCCAAGATGGCTTCCAGAGTCACATGGGATGGCAGCATCCAATCAGATATCTTCCCCAATGACTCAGTGAACCATGTACCTCTTGACTTCCCTCCAGCTGCAATGCTGCTTTGGTCGAGCACCACCTACAACAGAGAAATGAGACTGCACCTGCCTACAAATCTGCTGGTTGTACAAAAACGGAGCCATGTATGGCTAGCTTGAAGCGGGGTTCCAGCTTGTTTTCTTTTCCCAAAAAAACACCCCGTGATGGTCTCAACTAATCCTATACATAACAGATTTATTAATTAACTACTTGCCATCCGCGCTACAGCCTATATACGGCTGCAGCGCGGACTCGAATTTTCGGGAGGCCGTTTTTAAACGGCCTCCCAGTGACACGCCCCCCGCGCGCTCCCGCGAGCGCGCAGCGGGGAGAATCTGTGTCGGCCGTGTCCCTTGGACACGGCCGATCACAGATCGTGGTGAATGGCCAATCACAGCGGCCATTCACCACGTGATCGGATCATCCAATGAGAGATGATCTCATATGTAAACATATGAGATCATCTCTCATCGCCGGCGCTCCTTCCTCACACGGAGCCTGCAGTGTGAGGAAGGAGGGAGAGCTGCACAGCGCCAGGGACAAAGAGACATGTAATCAGGGCACTGATCACCAGTGCCCTGATTACTACAAGGTAAAAAACATACACAGTGCCCCCCCATCAGTGCCCACAGTGCCCGCCATCAGTGTCCCCATCAATGCCCACAATCAGTACCCATAGTGCTGCCAGTCAGTGCCCATCAGTGCCTGCTCATCTAGGCACTGATAAGCACTGACTGGCAGCACTATGGGCACTGAGTGTGGGCACTGATGGTGCTGCCCATCAGTGCTCATCAGTGCTGCCCATCAGTGCCACCCGTCATTGTCCATCAGTGCCATCCGCCAGTGCCCATCAGTGCCGCCTCTCAGTGCCCAGCAGTGCCGCCCGCCAGTGCCGCCTCTCAGTGCCCAGCAGTGCCACCTCAGTGCCCAGCAGTGCCACCTCTCAGTGCCCAGCAGTGCCACCTATCAGTGCTCATCAGTGCCGCCTATCAGTGCTCATCAGTGCCCCCTATCAGTGCCCCCTATCAGTGCCACCTATCAGTGCCACCTATCAGTGCCGCCTATCAGTGCTCATCATTGCGGCATATTAGTACCTCCTCATCAGTGCCCATAAGTGCCACCTCATCAGTGCCCATAAGTGCCGCCTCATCAGTGCCCATCAGTGCAGCCTATCAGTGCCCATCAGTGCCGCCTCATCAGCGCCCTTCAGTGAAGGAGAAACATTTATTTTCAAAATTTACTCACAGAAAATAAGAAACACTTTTTTTTTTTTTCAAAATTTTCTGTCTTTATTCTTTTTTTTTGTAAAAAATAAAAAACCCAGAGATGATTAAATACCACCAAAAGAAAGCTCTATTTGTGTGAAAAAAATGATAAAAATTTCAAATGGGTACAGTGTAGCATGACCGCGCAATTGTCAGTCAAAGTGTGACAGCGCTGAAAGCTGAAAATTGGCCTGGATGGGAAGGGTGTTTAAGTGCACAGTAGGCAAGTGGTTAATGTAGGTTTTATAATTCGTTTTCTTTGTAAAAAAACTCATTCGCTCCCATCTTCAGTTTGGGTATCTGAAGCCCAGTCATTGTTTGTTCATGGATATAGCACTGCTGGCTACCCAGCATGCACCTCTTGATCTTACGTATCGCACAAAGCGTTGTGCGGTGATACTAAAAGCGGCGGATGCCCATTGACTCCTAGGAGTGATAAAACGTATATCCCAGGAGCCAATGGGCGGGTGGACATGTTGTTCCTCTGCCATGGCATTTTCAGCTTACAAATAAGGTACTTACATTGATGGGAAAAAAAAGGTCCAAGGAGACATTTTAAAGGGATCGCAAACGCGCGGGGGGGGGGGGGGGGGTTGCAAACTTTAAAAAGTGGATAGAACTCCGCTTTAAGTGTTATGATCCATTTTAACCCTAGGCAATGATCAGCACAGTATTCTTTCTAGAGCTGGGAGTATTACCCATAATACCCATTTATTAGACCATACCCACCAATTTATTTTATGCCCACATTTTAATATATTTTACAGATAGGAAATACAAGTGGTGTTAGAGCTATTTGGCTTCTCTGAACTTAACTGCAGGTCACCTCTAAGCTCATGGAAACTTGTAGCTGGAGCCCAGATCTGACACCATTTCTGTTTTATTATCACAAATGTCTCTGCCAGAATAAACTCAGTCTGGATCAGTCTTGGTGACATGGATGCAGTATGGGTTTTAGTAGTGTTATGAGCTCTGAGCTCCAGGATGACATATTTTGCAAAGGAAATATTACTTAAAGAGGAACTTTGCCTTTATCTTAAAAATGATAACAAAGGCAGTTTAAAAAATATTTAGTAATGGCAATCTTCAAACAGATACTTATAGATATTTTCAGGCTTTTATTCTTTACATTTCCCCAAAAATAACTTCTACCCTGCAAATAAGACCTAGCGTGATTTTTTGGGGAGGGCTGCAAAATAGGTCCTACCCCGAAAACAAGCCCTAGTAAAGTCCTTGTAAAAATATATTATCATTTTGTAAAAAGATTATATAATGTGCAGTGTGTCTCCTTTATTGTGGAAAATACCTTATTTACAGCACCGCAGGGCGCTCACGTGACCCGACGGAGATCTTATCCTCTCCTCCCAGCTGATGTCAGCGGCCCCTCCCTCTGCAGTGCTTGGAGCAGGGCTGATGTCTGCGGGAATCTTGGCCCTTCCCTCAACAGTGCTCTGAGCGGGGAAGAAGAGCTCCGGCGGATCACGTGAGTGCCCAGCGGCGTTGTAAGTAAGGTGTTTTCGACATTAAAGTTACAAAAGGAGAATCACTGGACATTATACAATCTTTTTATAAAGTTACAAAAGGAGACACACTGGACAATATATAATCTTTTTATAAAGTTACAAAAGGAGACACACTGGACAATATATATTTTTATAATGTTACAAAAGGAGACACACTGGACATTATATAATCTTTTTACAAAACAGATTACATATTTTTACAATTACTCCAACCAAGGTTTTTTTGGGGATAAAAGATGTTATAAAGATGACTCCTGAGCTGACAGGGGAGAGGGGGAGAGAAGACAGGGGACACAGATAAGAAATCCCCTGAAAATAAGCCCTAGTGTTTTTTTTTTTTTAGCCAAAATAAATATAAGACCCGGTCTTATTTTCGGGGAAACGCGGTACCTATTTTGTTTCCTCCCCATTCTTCTCACAGAGGCCATTTTCAATCAATCCATCTCTCTGTACCTCCTGAACTGTGGGTTTGCTACCTGGAACCTGTGACAGTACACATCATCTGAGAGGGAAGACACTAGTAAATTAAGCCTTCCCAGGATGCTGCTGTGAGATACTGGTTACATCACCAGTGCCTCACTCAACCAGGAAGTGAAATACAGTAAAAATAGGAGACGTTTGTTCAGAAAATGAATGTAAGATGATTTGTAATAATTATAACCTATATAGTACAGAGCAACTGAACCGATATGTAACACACATATGATGATTTTGTATCAGCATGCATACCTCCCAACTTTCTGAGATGGAAATGAGGGACACCTATTAGCAAGAGTATGTAGGTAAAGGACACACCCCCCTTAAAGAAGAATTGTACAACAAAAAAATGATTGGTTAAACCCACAAGTGCTTTTTTACCACTACTATTCCTTTATATTGACTTTTGAAGTTTACAAATGCAGCCATTTAAAAATCAGATGAAAGGTTTAGCACTGGGAAACACTTTTTAAAAAGATAAAAAGTGTGTTTTATATACAACTATATATAGATCAGACCAAAATGAGAGACAACTGAGGATGAAAGAGGGACAGAGGGACTTTGTTCCAAATCAGGAATAGTCCCTCAAAATCCGGGACAGTTGGGAGCTATGTCAGTATGTAGAGCTGCGTGCTGATGTGATTTTTAGTAAAAGGGGAGAAAAAGTTTTCTTTAAGATGGCTACACACATGGGTACACACAATAAAGTAGAGTCAAACTTTTATGTTATCTTCGCCTATAGCCAGTGAGACAGTGCAAGGCCCTTCCACTGTGAAAAAGTAGGTGAGAATGACACAGAATTCAAATTTAAGGCATAATGCAAGATTCCAGACTATCGTTTCTGAATGCAGAAGGCTGTTTTTTGGCTTTCTCTGGACTCTGTTATCCCAGATTGGGGCCTGGAACTTGAAGGTACCAAAGTGTCTTGGGTGGAACAGAACCCTCAATCCTGTGTCTGGATTTTACTGGGTGACTAAAGCTTGTGTGAGTACTGAGGAGTGCAGGGTTAGCTAAGGGCTCCCAGTTTGAAAACAGCTCCAATATTGGAGACAGGAAGTCTCACCCAGGGGTCAGAGGAGCCCCAGCCAGGAGTCAAGAGACAAAAGGTCTCTACCAGGGGTCAGTGGAGCCCCAGCCAGGAGTCAGGAGATAGGAGGTCTCACCCAGGGGTCAGAGGAGCCACAGCCAGGAGTCAAGAGACAAAAGGTCTCTACCAGGGGTCAGTGGAGCCCCAGCCAGGAGTCAGGAGATAGGAGGTCTCACCCAGGGGTCAGAGAAGCCCCAGCCAGGAGTCAAGAGACAGGAGGTCTCTACCAGGGGTCAGAGAAGCCCCAGCCAGGAGTCAAGAGACAGGAGGTCTTAACCAGGGGTCAGAGGAGCCCCAGCTAGGAGTCAAGAGACAAGGGGTCTCTACCAGGGGTCAAAGGAGCCCCACCTAGGAGTCAAGAGACAGGAGGCCTCAACCAGAGGTCAGAGGAGCCACAGCCAGGAGTCAAGAGACAAAAGGTCTCTACCAGGGGTCAGTGGAGCCCCAGCCAGGAGTCAGGAGATAGGAGGTCTCACCCAGGGGTCAGAGAAGCCCCAGCCAGGAGTCAAGAGAAAGGAGGTCTCTACCAGGGGTCAGAGAAGCCCCAGCCAGGAGTCAAGAGACAGGAGGTCTTAACCAGGGGTCAGAGGAGCCCCAGCTAGGAGTCAAGAGACAGGAGGCCTCAACCAGGGATCAGAGGAGCCCCAGCCTGGAGCCAAGAGACAGGAGGTCTCAACCCAGGGTCAGAGGTGCCTAGCCAGGAGACAGGAGGTCTTGTCCCCAGATTCAGGGGGGCTCCTATCGGGGTGTCAGGAGACCCCCAATCCAGAGGCCAGGAGTGAGCCACAGAGCAGGGGGCTGCAACTAAAGGCTAAGAAAGCCAAGTGAACCAGGAGAGCTGGGCAAAACAGTCAGAGGGACTGGAAAGGAGAGCAGCAGCGCTGCTTAAAATGGAGCCAGGTGGCTTTGAATTTTCAGTTGACTCTTCATGTTGATATAGAAGAACCCCTGCATGGGCACCTAAAGTTTATAAGAACTCTCTGTTTTATTCAATAAAAGTTGGCTGCCATGCCATAAAATACATGAGCATAATCACCCCAGCACCACATCAGGATGACCCAAAACAGCCCTGGTCTTGGGGCTTGATCCAGTAGTTAAATGTGAGGATTGGGGGTACCTCTGGAAACCATTGTTAAAATGAATGTAAACCCAACTGGATGGTATATACAGTATTTTCCCAAACCACTGAGCATCTCAAGTAACTGCCAGGTTTTGTTTTATTTTCATAAAATACTATTTTATCTCCTTTTTTTTTTTAATCTCTTCCCCTTCTCAGTGGTGCAGATCCCCTTTGGCCCTCTTCAGTCATTTCCATATCTACATGCGTGCACTCCATCATCTATTGCTGTTGTCCAGCAGTTAATGACCATGGCTTTACCTGGGCAATTAGTGTTGGCACAGTCGCTGGTCGTCTACACTAGGTAAGCATATGAGAGGGTGACAACGCAGGAGCACTTTTGGGGGATGGTTATCATCTGGAACATGATGTGTTTGAACAAAAACCTACATGGCAGGATCATCAGGGATTATTTTATTTAAAACTGCAGATTTAAAAGTATTGAAAGCAAAATTAAAAAGACATTACTATGTTATAATTACATGAGATTGTAGTGTTGGTTCGCTAGAGAACCCACCTTTTATATGGTCCTTATCTTTCCAAGTCACCCCTTTTCTCCACCCCTACCCAAATCCAAGCACTGTTCCTTGGTTCTACCCCCACCCACCCACCTCCCAGTACTGCCCTTTTAGAGAATACAGAACAAAGTATTATTTTGTGGCGATAAGTAATTTGTATGAAATTTGTCAATAACAGGAAAAGCAGTAAATTAGGTCCCCCTGTTGCCTGTAAGAATAGAGTCCTCTCCAGCAATAATAGACCCCCGCTCCCTCCGACAACAATGTACCACCCAAAACAACCCCCCCCCGGAAGCATCAACAGATCTCCCCACAGCCAGCGTCAACAGGCCCCCCTAGCAATATAAGATACTCCCCCCAGCAACAATAGACCCCCTGCAAAAATAGATCTCCTCCAGCTAGAATAGATCCCCCAGCAGCCAGTATCAATAGATCCTGCAGCACACCCCAGCACCCCTTGCCATTACATACATATAGTCAGTGCTGGTGGTGCCGGAACTACATTCCCACTGAAAAAAAACCCTGGTCCTTATAACATTTGAAGTACAGCATGTTTCTTGCATGAATACAGGGATCACTGCTCTCCTGACTAGCCCATGTTACATATAAGTACTGAGTAGCCTCAGCCTACATTTCTCCGCCTAAACCAGGTCCCCGCTGATGTGTTTCACCCCGCCCATGGGGCTTAGTCATAGGGAGCCTATGACTAAGCCCTGGTGGGAGGGGCGAAATGCATCAGGGTTGGTGGTTTGGCGGAGACATGTAGGCTACAGCTGCTCCTTCATTTTGTTTGTTGATTCTGTTTAACACAAACTGGTTGCGAAAGCGGTGGTCCATCTGTTCATGCACTAGTTACCCTCTAGATTGGCACACAGACACGACGGCACCTCCGCTTTCTTGTGGATGTAGAAAAGAGGCTCCTGTTCAGCTGCGAGCGGCGCTGTAAGCATTCTTATCCATGTTTATTGCATATTGACCTTTTCCAACTCTATCCAAAACCAAAAAAAAATCATCTTTAGATACACTTAACATAACTACATACAGGGCCAGCACTACCATGGGTCCCGCTGGGTCAGTTTGACTCCGGCGGAACTTTGAGAGGGGAGGAAATTTAAAGCCCGTGATTTTCTTTTAAGCAGTTTTGTGTTTCATCCCGGGGCTGACTGGGACGGGGGACGGGGACGGGGAATGAGACAACTGCTCCTGGGCCGGTCCGCAGCCCTGTAAAAAGGCTGCCCTCAAGATGGCATACTCGGGGTGCTCGCATACAGTCTAACACCAGCTGTTAAACACCTGAGTACATATGATGAGCTCAAGTGTGTCTGCTGCCAGGGGCAGGGTACCCACAGGAGACAGGGAGCAAGAGCAATGAAAGATCCCTTCCCCACTGGCTCTGCCAGCAGCCGGTGTTGGGGCGCAGCTTACAAGGCTTGCATTTTTATTGGGTGAAACTGGAGGAGGGGGTGTGGCTGGCCTCGCGCCCGGCCTGCCTTCTTGTGCTCTGGTGCATGCCTGAGGCTAGGCACTGAAGACTGTGGAAGCACTGGGAGAGAACAGCAGAGAGGTAATATAAGTTAGTTCTGTGTGACAGGACACAAAGGGTGTCTATCATTTTTTTTTATTAGTGGTCTGCTGGATGGCCAAATTTTGCATAACCTGTCATGCTCAAAAGTCAATACAGCCCTAGCTTGCCATTATACTACCCTAGCCTGCCTCCATACTACCCTAGCCTGCCCGTATACTACCCTAGCCCGCCCCTATACTACCCTAGCTCGCCCTTATACTACCCTAGCCAACCCCTATACTACCCTAGCCCACCTCTATACTACCCTAGCCTGTCTATATACTACCTTAGCCTATCCATATACTACCCTAATCTGTCTATAGACTACCCTAGCCTGTCCATATACTACCTTAACCTGTCCATATACTACCCTAGCCTGTCCATATACTACCCTAGCCTGTCCCTTTACTACCCTACCTGTCTATATACTACCCTAGCCTGTCCATATACTACCCTAGTCTGTCTACAGACTACCCTAGCTTGTCCATATACTACCTTAACCTGTCCATATACTACCCTAGCCTGTCCATATACTATCCTAGCCTGTCCCTATACTACCCTAGTGTGTCTATATACTACCTTAGCCTGTCCCTATACTGCCCTAGCCTGCACCTATACTGCCCTAGCCGGCACCTATACTGCCCTAGCCTGTCCCTAGGCAGCCCTTTCCCATTGGCATAGCATCCATGGGTGCAACGTGTTCACTGCACACGGGCCCTGAGGGATTGGGGGGCCCACCATGCTGACACACACTGCACCCATGGATGCCCTAGGGCGCCAAGATGGGGGAGCGGTAACATGGTGGTATGTCATATCATTTAGCATATAGTCAAGGTGCTGGCATGTAAATCTGACTTCCTGATAAATTAAATTCTAGTTTTAATTATCATGATATAAAATAATGGATTTGTGGCATTTCATTCTTGGATCCAGGCAGCGCAATGTCTTGGGCCAGCCCTGACTACATGACTAGTCACCATGCCGTCCATACAACTTGTTACTTAAATGCATTGATCGCTGCCTTAATGCCACATGAAATTTTTCATCTTTGCTCTTTGCATTTTTTTTTAATATAATGAAAGACAAGGAAAGCATCAAGAAAAAAGGGATACAATCAAAGAGAGGGCAATTCTATTGTCTGTAAACCAAGAATGTACTTATGGAAACAAATACAACATTGACAGAAAAAAAAGAGGCCTTTTTTGTAACACAAGTTCAAAAGTCTGATCCATCCTACCGCATAAGTGATCTGTACACCCGGAGAAAACCTCTTTTGTCTTCCGTTCATTCTCAGATCTTCTATGAATATCTTATTATATCACCACTAACAGCCTCCTTCTGCCTCTGTGGTTTTACTCAAAGCTTCTTTTTAACTTATAAAACAAAAAAAATATTTTCTTTCTTGAGAAATTGTATAGTAAATAAAAAGAAAATGACATTCAATTACCACAAATAGCTATGAATGTCAGCATATAAAAGTTTAGGTATAATATGACCAACAGGGTAATGCTATAGAAAGCTGTTACTGTAGATTAGGATTTCCTAACTCTGGTTATCGGTACCTCTTAGGGTATGGGAACCAAATGCTAAAAGTATAGAAACCAAATGATGGGGTATGTATGGAAACCGAATGCTGGAAATATAGAAACCAAATGATGGGTTATGAAAACCAAACAATGGAAGCATAGAAACCAAATGATGGGGTATGGGAATTGTAGGATGAGAGTATAGGAATCAAATGATAGGGGTAAAGGAACTAAATTATAGGGTTCTGGGAACCAAATGATGGAGGTATGGGAATCAAACTATGGGGGTATAAGAATCTAATGATAGGGGTATGTGAACTGTATGATGGAAGTAAGGGAACTAAATGAGAGGGGAATGGAAACCACATGATGAGAGTATGGAAACAAAATGATGGGGTAATGCAAACAATGGATGAGGGTATGTGATGGTCAAATGATGGAAGTATGGGAATCAAATGGGAGGGAGTATAGAAACCAAATGATGGGTTATGAGAACCAAATGATGGAAGTATAGAAGCCAAATGATGGGGTATGGGAATTGTATGATGAGAGTATAGGAATCAAATGATAGGGGTAAAGGAACTAAATTATGGGGTTCTGGGAACCAAATGATGGAAGTATGGGAATCAAATGATAGGGGTATGTGAACTGTATGATGGAAGTAAGAGAACAAAATGATAGGGGGATTGAAACCATATGATGAGAGTATGGGAACAAAATGATGGGGTAATGGAAACAATGGATGAGGGTATGTGAATCAAATGATGGAAGTATGGGAATCCATGTATGGGAGTATGGGAATTTAATGATAGGGGTATGTGAACTGTATGATAGAAATATGTGAACTAAATGGTAGGGGAATTGGTACCAAATGATGGGGGTATGGGAACAAAATAAAGGGAGTATGGAAAACTAATGATAGGGTTATGTGAGAAAAATGATAGGAAATGAGAACCAAGTGATGGGGAGTATAGGAACCTAATGATGAGTATATTGGAACCTACTGATGAGGGGTATAGGAACCATATGATGAGAATATGGGAACCTAATGATGAGGGGTATAGGAACCTTATGATGAGAATATAGGAAACTAATGATGAGGGATATGAAAACCAAATGTTGGGGGTAAGAGAACCAAATAATGGGAGTATGGGAACCAGATGTTGGAAGTAAAGGAACTGTGACAAGTTGGGGAATTTGTAGCTCATTGGTAGCGCCAAACAGTGAGTTTACTTCACGCCAGAAGTATGTTTTAGGGCTTTTTCTGCCCACTTTTATTTAAAACAAAGCAAAAAGAAACTCAAAAGTTCACATGGATATGTTCCCATGCAGGGGGTTCTCACCATCAATGCGACAAACAAACAATATTTAGCCTCAGTCATGGCTATCTTTTTGCAGCTTCACTGCTTAGTCCTCCTGCCTTGGTCCTCAAGACCGTCAAACACACATGCCCAGTGCTCGTGCACAAAACGCTGTACCTTTGTCAGCGCCGACTGATTCTCCTGTAGCTCCCAGCTGCTACATCCTCACAGGCTCTGTCCTTCGTTTGTCCTGACCTGTCAGTATGGGTTGGTGTGCCCCTCACAGCTCCTTTCACACACTGACCCCATCCGGAGGGTGGGGCCACTAACATCTAACTCTGGCTCTAGCATAAACCCAGCACACACCTGCATTATTAGTGTACCTGCTTCCTGCACAACCTGGCCTGGACCACCATTTTAAATAGTGGCATTGGCTCCACCTGCCACAGAACCTGATGATGAGGATATGGAAACCTAATGATGAGGGGTATGGAAATTAAAATTTTTGGGTCATGGAAACCAAATGATGGGAATATAGGAACCTAATGATAATTGGTATGGAAACAAATGATGAGGGTATGGGAACCAAATGATGGGGGGGGCGGCCAGGGAGAAATGGTGGGGTATGGAAACCAATTGATGGAGGGCCAGGGACCAAAAGATGAAGGCATGAAAACCAAATAATATTAATATAAGAACTAAATGATGGGAGTGGGAGTTTGGAACTGGATCTCCGAATAAATTAAAAAACAGTAAATCTGGATTCTTTGACATCTTTTGAAGTCATAATGGTACATAAGAGGACTGGTGATAATCATGATTTTGACAGTCTGGCAAAGGGGGTTATGGGGACATAATTGGCATAATTGGGGGTCTGTAATCACAAAAAGTTTTAGAACTCCTGCTATAGATAGATTACACTGGAAGATTCTCTTTCACCCCTTTTTTTTATGCCAATCAGTTTCCCTCATGGTGACAATGGTCGCCACTCGCCAGGACTGATAGAGAGGGTGAATTTCTCCAATAGGGATGGACAGGGCTTTTTTTCAGCTGGGCCTCTGGTTCAGGTCCTCTGCTCCCTGTTCCCCACTACCACTTGTAAACACAAAAGTCCGGCTTCTGGGTTTACAAGTGACCGCTTGTCTCCCAATGGCTCAAACAGATCTGATCTCCTGAGGGGCTCTCACTGAGTGCAGGATGGGGACAAGGGGGATGCAGGTGCCGTGCGGATGCCGAAACCCCCACTGAATAATCTCCCTGCAAGTGAGAGAGTCGGAGCCACCTGCAGTGTGGTCGTGGTTGAGTTCTTGCACCTATTTTCTGAGAAAAAAAGCCCTGGGGATGCACACTACATCCAAAACTAAAGAAAGAAGTTTCAGATTTACATGCACTTTAAGTATACCTAAAGTGGTTCTAAAGACAGAAGGTTTTTTACCTTAAAGCGGAGGTCCGGGCACAAAAACGAACTTTTTTTTTTGTGCCCATCCGCTTGGTCTCCTTCACCTGAAAAGGAATTGGATAGTTAGGCATTTTTTTTTTCACTTACCTTGTAATTGGAGATTGAAAATACTCACCTATTCTCCACTTCCTCCCTTGGTGCCGCGGCTCCGACGTCACTTCCTGTCTTGCGATGATTCCTGGGAGCTGAACGTCATCGCTCCCAGGAATCAATGCGACGGCACCGGCCCCGCTCGTCACTTCCGGGGCGACGCCGCATTCTCTGCTAAACAGCTTCTGGGCATGCCCAGAAGCTGTGGAGGAATGCGGCGCCGCACCGGAAGTGACGAGAGGGGCCGGTGCAGGCGCATTCTGGGACAAGAAGACGCGGAAGAGGACGCAGAAGAGGACCGCGACGGCTTCAGCTGCCCACAACAGAGATGGCAACGCTGGAGAAGAAATTTTAAAAGTGAGCATTTCTTCTTGTAGGTAAGTGCAAACCGGGACAGATCAGAGGCTAGCCATTGTGGAATGTACTAGCCCTGACTGTCCCGGGGGTATGTTCACTGAAAAAAAGTTTTCGTGCCCGGAACTCCGCTTTAAGGTATTCTATGGGTTACCAGAAGCATACAGTCCTTCAAATGATGGTTTGCATTATATGTTATGTCTTCATGTCCTTCCGGTACCTCAGTAAAGTTATTGTAAATAATTGTTGGTGGACTCTAGGGTTTATAAATGGACTTTTAGGAGTTGAATTAATTATTATTTGCGCTGCACTATATTTTCTTACTATGTGTTATACTCACCTGCTCTGTGTAACGCTTTTACACAGAGCAGCCCCGATCCTCCTATTCCTGGGGTTCCCCGCTGGCACTCCTGACTCCTCCCCGACAACAAGCGTACCTAATAAAGCGGCTGGTGAGTGTACATTCCTATAACATAGAACTGTCGGAATACAAAACTCAAAATTGTGTGCAGCACTGTGAATCAGGAAGGGTTAAGGCTGCAGAATGATGTCCGGGAGGTGTCATTGGTTCTTATCAGTTCCTTAGAGAGAAAACTCTAATTAAGAGAAAATGTGGATAAAGCAAAAATGTAATATTATCCCGAAACTTTTCTATGGGTCAGAAAAGAGCAAAAGTGTCACAGCTCATTCAGCCCCAGCCGCTGATGATAACAGAGATATTGTTTTTACAAAGTGCGCATTCCATTTCTCCAATAGAGCTATCGTGTGTCTCCTACCCACACCACCTGTGACTTCAACAAAATGATTATCCCCCTGCCAGTCCGGAAACATGCAAGCTGATAGGGGTACTCCGACTCAAGGAGGCCAGTGGGACCACTGCAGCAAGGAAGGAGCCATCTCAGAAATGCCATCTTTCTTCTTCAAGGCAGGAGGGACACCTTTCTCATTGGCGAGAATGCATGGAATGACTTTCAGAGACGCGGTCCTTGACGTGACTGTCATAAGCTAACTGGTGATAATTAGATCAAATTATCAGAAGAGGCATTCCGAGGACATCTACACCAACAGCTGAAAAGTTTTAGAGCGCAAGAGGGGCCAAGGAGGCTGACTGATATACCCCTCTCATTTGGTAAAAAGGAATAGCTCGTAGGCCACAGGCTTCCCGAAGAACGGTTCCCAGGCCTGGATTAAAATACGCCGCATAGTTTGAAGCCGCAAGACTTGTTCCACAAATAAGTGACACTTGATAAATGAGAGCTCTCTAAAAATAACAGGTTTGATTGGCTCATATTGTCTTTCCATGGGAGTGAAGACATTATTCAGAAAGTCCATAGCTCCCAACTGTCCCTGATTTCGATGGACTGTCCCTGATTCAGAGCAAAGTCCTTCTGTCCGTCACTCATCCTGATTTGTCCCTCATTTTGGTTTGATCTATATACAATAGATATAAAAAGTCTACACACCCCTGTTAGAATGTCAGGTTTCTGTGATGTCAAAAAATGAGACAAAGATAAATAATTTCAGATCTTTTTCCACCTTTAATGTGACTTATAACCAAATCTGGACCGGAAGATTTCCCCCCCTATTGACCAGGCCATATTTTGCGATTCGGCACTGCGTTAATTTAACGGACAATTGCGCGGTTGTGCGCCGCTGTACTTAAATAAAATTGATGTCCTTTTTTTCCCACAAATAGAGCTTTCTTTTGGTGGTATTTGATCACCTGTGCGATTTTTATTTTTTGCACTATAAACAAAAAAAGAGCGACAATTCTGGAAAACAAAAACAATATTTTTCAATTTCTGCTATAGGACATTCCCAAAAAAATAAAAATGTTTTAACATTTTAGGCCAATTTGTTTTCTGCTACATATTTTTGGTAAAAAAAAAATAGCAGTAAGCGTATTTTGATTGGTTTGCGCAAAAGTTATCACGTCTACGAACTACAGGAAAGATTTGTGTCATTTTTATTGTTTTTTCTTTTTTTTTTACTAGTAATGGGGGCGATCTGCGACAATGCGGCGGACAGATTGGACCTCTAACTGACATTTTTTACACTTTTAGGGGGACCAGTGACATTACTACAGTAATCAGTGCTAAAAATATGCACTGTTACTGTAATAATAACATTGGCAGGGAAGGAGTTAACCCTGTGGATGATCAAGGGGTTAAATGTGAGCCTAGGGGAGTGATTCTAACTTTGAGGGGGCGTGGCTTCTGAAATGACCATAGAGACATGTGATCCTATATAGAAGGATCATAGGGGCTCTATGATCATTCCAGGGAGAAGAACGGTCAGCTGTGTTTACAACATCCGACAGTCCTTCTCTCTCAGTGGGGAACAATTGCGGGTGTCAGACGGCAATCGGAGCTGCCTGCCCCGTGCATCAGAGTCCCCGCTGCCTACTGGGGGCGGGAGCGCCCCCTAGCTCCCTGCTCGCGACCGACGTAGCCCTAGGTCAGTTTGCCTGGGGGAGCCACACTGCCGCAGTAAATACACGGTGTTTGGTTGGCAATCGGATAAATTGTACAACTCAGTTGAACAACAAATTGAAATCTTTTAGGTGGAGGAAAGAAAAACTAAAAAAACTAAAATAATAAGGTTGCATAACCCTTAATTTAATACTTTGTTGAAGCACCTTTTGATTTTATTCCAGCACTCAGTCTTTTTGGGTATGAGTCTCTCAGCATGGCACATCTTGACTTGGCAATATTTGCGCATTCTTCTTTGCAAAAATCTGTTAGATTGCGAGGACATCTCCTGTGCACAGCCCTCTTCAGATCACCCCACAGATTTTCAATCGGATTCAGGTCTGGGCTCTGGCTGGGCCATTTCAAAACTTTAATCTTCTTCTGGCTCGGCCATTCCTTTGTTGATTTGGTTGTATGCTTTGGGTCATTGTCAATGCTGTAAGATGAAGTTCCTCTTCATGTTCAGCTTTCTAGCAGAAGCCTGAAGGTTTTGTGCCAATATTGACTGGTATTTGGAACTGTTCATAATTCCCTCTACCTTGACTAAGGCCCCTGTTCCAGCTGAAGAAAAACAGCCTCAAAGCATGATGCTGCCACCGCCATGCTTCACAGTGGGTATGATGTTCTTTTGGTGATGCGCAGTGTTGTTTTAGCGCCAAACATATCTTTTGGAATTACGGCCAAACAGTTCCACCTTGGTTTCATCAGACCATAACACATTTTCCCACGTGCTTTTGGGAGACTTCAGATGTGTTTTTGCAAAATTTAGCTGGACTTGGATGTTTTTCTTGGTAAGAAAAGGCTTCCGTCTTCCCCCCCATAGCCCAGACATATGAAGAATACAGGAGATTGTTGTCACATGTACCAAATAGCCACTATTTGCCAGATATTCCTGCAGCTCCTTTAATGTTGCTGTAGGCCTCTTGGCAGCCTCCCTGACCAGTTTTCTTCTCATAAATTTTGGAGGGACGTCCAGTTCTTGGTGATGTCACTGTTGTGCCATATTTTCTCCATATTTTCTCCACTTGATGATGACTTTCTTCACTGTGTTCCACGGTATATCTAATGCCTTGGAAATTCTTTTGTACCCTTCTCCTGGCTGATACCTTTTTACCAATGAGACCCCTCTGATGCTTTGGAAGCTCTCTGAGGACCACGGCTTTTGCTGTAGGATGCAACTAAGAAAATGTCAGGAAAGACCTCCTAGAACAGCTGAACTTGATTTGGGGTTAACCAGAGGCACTTTAAATGATGGTAGGTGTGTTATGACTCCTATTTAACATGAGTTTAAATGTGATTGCTTAATTCTGAACACAGCTACATCCCTAGTTATAAGAGGGTGTGCACACTTATGCAACCATATTTTTTTAGTTTTTTATTTTTACTTCCTCTACTAAAAGTTTTCAGTTTGTTTTTCAACTAAATTGTACCGTTTATAGGTGACATTAAAGGTGGAAAAAGTTCTGAAATTTTTCGTCACAGAAACCTGATATTTTAATAGGGCTGTGTAGACTTTTTATTTCAACTGTAGTTATACATAAAATGCACTTTTTATCTTTCAAAAAGTGTTTCCTAGTACTAAACCGTTCATCCGAATTCTAAATTGCTTCATCTGTAATTTTCAAAAGACAATATAAAGGTATAGTAGTGGTAAAAAAAAGCACCAATCATTTCCTTTTGGTATAATTTCCCTTTGAGGGGGCGTGGCAAGGGGAGTGTCCTATGCCTACATACTTTTGCTAATAGGTGTCCTTCATTCCCATCTCAGAAAGTTGGGAGTTGTGGAAGTCGGTTATGTAAAGTGAAACTTTACTTTCCCGATCAACACTGATTATTTTTACCACTTGCCGCCAAATCACATACCCGTACATCATTCTGCTTCAAGGGGTTGTAGCGGGATAATATGCAGCTGCAGGCATCCCCCCAGTACCATTTTTTTAGAGCTGATGGTCGGCTTTCTTGTACTAGCAACCAATGCGGCTAACTAGCCGCTCGGCAGTTATTACAAGCAGTCGGAGGGGACGTCCCCCCCTCCTTTGCTGCCTTCAGTCGCTTGCCTGGGCTCTCCCGTTCCACCCGAACAACCAGCCAGCACATCCACCGGCTGGCCGGAGACCTAAAGAAAGTCAGAATAGGCTTTGATCGGGTCTCGGATATGGTAACCCGGAAGCGACGTCATGACATAACTTCTCAGAAACCAGCGGTGCAAGTTTTCAAAAATCGAAAGTATTTAAAAAACGCTGATCTTGGCATTTTGAATGCTTTGAAGTGCAGAGGAGAGGTTTTTATTCCTCCATAAAGAGTACCTGTCACTGCCTATTACTGTAACAAGGGATGTTTCCTTGCGACAGCAATAAAAGTGATAAAAAATAAATAAAAAGTAAAAAAACCTAAGAAAAACAGAAATGTAAGCGCCGCATCCCTCAGCGCTCGCACGCAGAAACGAATGCATACATAAGTCACGCCTGCAAATGTAAACAGCGTTCAAATCACACATGTGAGGTATCACTGCAATCGTTAGAGCGAGAGAAATAATTTTACCGCTAGACCTCCTCTGTAACTCTAAACAGGTAATCTGTAAACATTTTTAAAACATCGCCTATGGAGATTTTTAAGTACCGTATTTTGTTGCTATTCCAAAATCGTGCGCAATTTTAAAGCGTGACATGTTGGGTATCTATTTACTTGGCGTAACATCATCTTTCACATTATACAAAAAAATGGGCCAATTTTACAGTTTTGTTTTTTTTTTTTATTTATTAAAGTGTATTTTTTTTTTTTTTTTTAAAAATGCGTTTGAAAGACTGCTGCACAAATACAGTGTAACATAAAATATTGTAACGGCTGGCATTTTATTCCCTAGGGTCTCTGCTAAAAAAATTATATAATGTTGGAGGGTTCTAAGTATATTTCTAGCAAAAAATACAGATTTTAACTTGTAAGCAACAAATGTCAGAAAAAGGCCTGGTCTTTAAATAAATAATCCTCATGCTGCTAGCTTTAGTAAATAGATGGGAAAGTATATCATATGTATTTGTTTTAAACTTTTTTTTTTTTTTTTTTTTTACATTTAATTAGTTCCTGGTTTCTTGCCTAGGCAAGAGTCTTCAGGAGGGTCAACAACTGGATTACTTTTTAAATAACCCAGGAGTCTTCAGGAGAAGAGGGGAGGAGAGGAGGTAAAGAGGGGTTTTCTCAGCTAAGCACACTCTCCTGCATGCAAAAATGTTTAAAGCGGCGTCTATGGAGATTTTTTAGTACCGTCCTTTTTTTTAGCCCTTCCACCAGCGTTGGCAATTTTAAAGCGTGACATGGTATCTATTTACTCAGCGTAACATCATCCTTCACATTTTACAAAAAAATTGGGGTATATATTGTGTTTATTTTTCTTTTAATTCATTAAAAAAAATTTTTTTTCCCCAAAAAATTGCATTTGAATAACCGCTGTGCAAATACTGTGTGACATAAAACATTGCAATGATTGCCATTTTATTCCCTGGGGTCTCTGCTAAAAAAAAAAAAAAAAAAAAGTATAATATTTGAGGATCCTAAGTAATTTTCTAGCAAAAAATTAACTTATAAGCAACAAATGTCAGAAAAAGGCCTGGTTTTCAAGTGGTTAATCCTCATGTAACCTGTACAGGCATTTAAAATTTTGCCTATAAAGGTTTTTAAGTACTGTAGTTTGTCGCCATTCCACGAGAGTGCGCAATTTTAAAGCATGACACGTTAGGTATCTATTTACTCGGCGTAACATCATTTTTCACTTTTCACCAAAAAATCGGGACATATATTGTGTCTTGGTTTTTTTTTTTTAAAGTGGAGTTCCACCCTAATTTAATACTTACCTCCATCTTCTCGCTCCGGGTCACCTGAAAAAGAAATGGATAATCGCATATTTTTTTTTTTTTTTTACTTACCTCGTAGCGAAGAAAATATACTTACCTTACTTCCTTCTTCCTCCTTCCTCGGCCGCGGCCCGTCGTCACTTCCTGGCTCTGCAATGATTCCTGGGAGCTGAACGTCATCGCTCCCAGGAATCATATCGCCTGCACCGGCCCCGACGTCAGTTCCGGGTCGCGCGCCTCATCCCCTGTGGAGGGATGACGCGTGCGCACCGGAAGTGACGGCGGGGCCGGCGCAGGGCATCGTGGGACCGAAGAAGGCGGAAGAAGACGCCGAAGGGGATCTCGCTGGCTTCAAGCTGCCCACATCTGAGATGGCAGCGCTGGACAAGACGTTTTCAAGGTAAGTATTTGTCCTAACAGGTAAGTGCAACCCGGGACAGATCAGAGGCTAGCCATTGTGGAATGCACTAGCCCTGACTGTCCCGGGGGTATTTAAAAAAAAAAATCCAGGGTGGAACTCCGCTTTAATTCATTAAAATAGATTTTTTTTCACTAAAAATTGCATTTGAAAAACCTCTGCGCAAATACTGTGTAACCTAAAAAATTGCAACGATCCCATTTTATTCCCTAGGGTCTCTGCTAAAAAAAAAAAAAAATGTATAATGATTAGGAATCCTAAGTAATTTTCTATAAAAAAAATAGTGATTTTAACTTGTAAGCAACAAATTTCAGAAAAAGCCTGGTCGACAAGTGGTTAAATCAGATTACATCGAGAGTAGAATTACCGGCAGTTACGTTCCCTTGTAAAATGAAAAACATAAATGTATCTCAGACGGCGTCAACAAACAAAATATCAGTTATATTTTTTTTTTTCTCCTGGGTTTCAGTTATAACTTGTTTTTCTTGAAACCTCCATGAAACTTTCTTCAGAAATATCCGACAAATTATTTTTTCTTTTTTTATCTCATCAGCTTTTTTCTAAATCTTGATATACAAATCTTAAACTTTCGTTATGTATGACACACGACAAATAATAATCCTTGTAACCAAAGCACGCAGGACCTGACATGTTAGGCCAACCGCATACAGAATATGCGTAATACTATGTAACCATAATTCTACAAAAATGTTTGTTTACATCCAGCGGGACTGATTGTGAGATAAAAGAATGCAGAGAAATGAATTTATGGAACCCAGAGGGCAAAGCTGACCCAATCAGATTCCAGCTGTCATTATTGACTTCATGCCGCCTAGGTGATGAGTCCACGGTGACACCTACTGACATTTCTCCACCTACTGACATTTCTCCACCTACTGACATTTCCTATCACTTTGCAGCTTCTAAAGCTACATAAAAGAGACATCGTTTTACCCCTACACAAATTATTAGCATGGCTTCAACCTGAACATGCACTTCACTTTGGGGCACCTGAGCTTGCAAGAAAATAAAATCAGACCAGGGAAAAGCAGAAGAGGAAATGCTTGTTTAAAATGTACCCATGGAAAGAGGCAATTAACCCCTTTAAGCCTTTTTCTGACACTTGTTGCTCACAAGCTAAAATTAGTATTTTTTGCTAGAAAATTACTCTGAACCCCCAAACATTATATATATATATATATATATATATATATATATATATATATATGCAACGACCGCCATTTTTTCCTCTGGGGTCTCTGCTAATATATATATATATATATACAGTATCTCACAAAAGTGAGTACACCCCTCACATATTTGTAAATATTTTATTTTATCTTTTCATGTGACAACAAACTGAAGAAATTACACTTTGCTACAATGTAAAGTAGTGAGTGTACAGCTTGTATAAGGCTCCATTCACACTACCGCGACTTGTCAGGCGACTTGTCATCCTGACAAGTCGCGGCCCGTCGCGTTCCATGCAGTGCTACAGGACCCATTCTAATAGGAGCGACACAAGTCGCTCCGACTTAGAAAAAGGGTCCTGTACTACTTCGGGGCGATCTCGGAGCGACTTGCATAGACATTCATTATATGAAGTCCGTGGAAGTCGTGCCGAAGTCGCGGTGCACGGGACTTCACAGGTCGCCTCCGAAGTCAGAGCGACCATTTAATGTGAACCGGCACTAACAGTGTAAATTTACTGTCCCCTGAAAATAACTCAACGCACAACCATTAATGTCTAAACTGCTGGCAACAAAAGTGAGTACACCCCTCACATTTTTGTAAATATTTTATTCTATCTTTTCATGTGACAACACTGAAGAAATGACACTTTGCTACAATGTAAAGTAGTGAATGTACAGCTTGTATAACAGTGTAAATTTACTGTCCCCTCAAAATAACTCAACACAGTCATTAATGTCTAAACTGCTGGCAACAAAAGTGAGTACACCCCTAAGTGAAAAGTCCAAATTGGGCTCAAAGTGTCAATATTTTGTGTGGCCACCATTATTTTCCAGCACTGCCTTAACCGTCTTGGACATGGAGTTCACCAGAGCTTCACAGGTTGCCACTGGAGTCCTCTTCCCCTCCTCCATGATGACATCACAGAGCTGGTGGATGTTAGAGACCTTGCACTCTTCCACCTTCCGTTTGAGGATGCCCCACAAATGCTTAATAGGATTTAGGTCTGGAGACATGCTTGGCCAGTCCATCACCTTTACCCTCAGCTTCTTTAGCGAGGTGGTGGTCGTCTTGGAGGTGTGTTTGGGGTCGTTATGTTGGAATACTGCCCTGAGGCCCAGTCTCTGAAGGGAGGGGATCATGCTCTACTTCAGTATGTCACAGTACATGTTGGCATTCATGGTTCCCTCAATGATCTGTAGCTCCCCAGTGCCGGCAGCACTCATGCAGCCCCAGACCATGACACTACCACCACCATGCTTGACTGTAGGAAGACACACTTGTCTTTGTACTCCTCACCTGGTTGCCGCCACACACGCTTGACACCATCTGAACCAAATAAGTTTATCTTGGTCTCATCAGAGCACAGGAGATGGTTCCAGTAATCCATGTCCTTAATCTGCTTGTCTTCAGCGGGCTTTCTTGTGCATCATCTTTAGAAGATGCTTCCTTCTGGGATAACAGCCATGCAGACCAATTTGTGTGCGGTGTATGGTCTGAGCACTGACAGGCTGACCCCCCACCCCACAAATGCTCTTCTGGACGAATGGTGAAACATTCCCATAGACACACTCCTAAACCTTGTGGACAGCCTTCCCAGAAGAGTTGAAGCTGTTATAGCTGCAAAGGGTGGGCCAACTCAATATTGAATCCTACGGACTAAGGGTCCTTTCACACGGGGCGGACCGTATTTTCCTCCGCTCAGGCACTTTTTTTTTTTTTTACACGGACATGGATGTCACTCCGTCCATTCCGTATGTCCGTTTATCATTCCATCCGTTTGCGCATGATAAACGGAGATAATGTATGTCAATGGGATTGCGGATGTCAGCAAATGACACCGCTGACATCCGTTTTTGCGTCCGTTCCATTTTTTTAAATGGAAGAAAAATAGGGTTCTCTTCCATTCCAAAAAATGGAACTGAACGGAAAGGACGCAAATTGGATGTCAGCGGATGGTCATCCGCTGACATCCGGAATCCCATTGACATGCATTATGTCCGTTTTTCATCCGCAATCGGATGGGATGAAAAACGGACAGACGTGTGAAAGGACTCTAAGACTGGGATGCCATAAAAGTTCATGTGCGTGTAAAGGCAGACGTCCCAATACTTTTGGTAATATAGTGCATATTTTTTATTATTTGCAACTTTTTTCCTAATAAAAGTGGAGTTTCCCTTTTAAAGCTTAAGTTCGGGTAGAATAGGTAATTCTTCTTTTCAAAGTTTAATTTAAAAAGAAGACTCTTGGGGGGGAGGGTAGAAAACAATTAGATTTGCCGGTTTGTGATGTTTTGAGTGGTTCCATCTTTAGCAGAGCCCCCTGAGGAGAGAGTTCTATGGTAATGACGGCAGGTGGTGGAGTATCTGCCAGGGCCATCTCCTGACTACTTGACGTGAGTATTATTAGAAGACATTATAAAGTGGTTTTAAGAGGCAGAGGTATGACAGGTTATAGGAGGGGTCATTCTATTCCGGCTGGGGAAAACCGTGAACTTTTCACTGAAATCATTAGCAGCAACTGCTCAGGGCAGCTGTGGCACTCGCTCAGCACAAGGGACCCGGATCATAATAATAGAAACACTCACAGCGGCCACCCATCGCGACCACTTTCTGGCCAGTTCTAAAAATGAACATTGCTCGACTTCTCACCCCCTTACTCTTGTAAATTGAAGAGAGGAAGTGTTAATATCAACATAGCGGTCAACCCAATCGCTAAAATCCTATATAAGCTTTAACTCATTAAATTCATTTTAACCACTTGCCAACCGCATATAACGCAGTTATACGGCGGCAGAATGGCTCTCTTGCATCGGATCACGCACCTAGTACTTGTGATTGTTTTTGCTCTACAAAGTCGCAGGCGTATATCATGCAGGAGCAACTTTGGAGGGTTTACATTGAACTCTGTGGCCCTCAAGTCACATGACCAAAATAAGGCAGGAACTGCTTTTATGTCACACAGATATAACCTGTACTCATTGGGAAACATGGGGTGCGACTTGTCATGCAACTCTGGGGTCCAAAGTGTGAATGGGGCCTTAAAGTTATAGCAAAGCTTAAATCTGCAGTTTTTATTAAAGTGATTTTTCTTTAAAAGAACAAACATGTTATACATGTAGAACCCTCTTAGATATTGTGCTAGATAGTAAGTGTAATTTTCTCTGCCTGCTTATCAGGAGAGTGGAAGGTAAAACCTAGTTGCTCTGTCTGCTTATCAGGGGAGCAGGATTTGTGATTCATTTGGTCTGGGGGAATGTCCCCACTGTATCCAATAGGGGAGCCTGTTGGACAGTGGAGGAAATCCAGCCAGTGACACACAGGCTTTGTAACTGTCCCAGTGGGATGGCACAGACAGTGGTGCATCCTGAGATATGTTATAAAAGCCAAGGGCACATGTGGCAGTTTGTCTTTGGTTGGGAAGCCAGGTCCCAGGAGGAGGGTGACAGCTGTCTCTCCTCCTGTTTGCTGTGGATGGTGGTCACAGGCGGTCGGCCTAGTGGACCAGAAAGTGTGGCTGAACCCAGAGGTCCAGTGGAAGTTAACTGTGGAGGTGAAGGCAGAGCAACTCTGGAAAAACAGTGTCCGTGAGTACAGAGAAGCTTGCCAAGGGGTCTGCCCAGGAAGAGGACCACTCCAGTGGCTAGAGTCAGCGAACTGGTGTCAGTACACAGGCAGTGAGAGTAAAGGGGGTGCCAAGTTATTAACCCTGAAGAGAGTATTTAAGCGGGAACAGTAATCTTATCTTCACTTCAGTGGCAAGGTGAAGCAGCGGCCTTGCCGCATTCTACAGTGAGTTGTCCTCAAGATTGTGCATAGTTGGAGTATCACACTCATCCCTTCTCCTATCCCAGTTCTAAATAAAAACACAAAAACCAAATCCCCTGGACTGAATATTGACTGAGCCAAGGACTTTCAATGCCATTTGTCTGCTTCCAGTTGCGAAGGGTAACTCAGGGGAATCCAGAAAGTGTAAATCTCAGCAGCTCTCTAGGGGGCAGTGCTACATACAGGTGCATCACATAAAATTAGAATATCACTGAAAAGTTAATTTATTACAGTAAATCGATTCAGAAAGTGAAACTCATATATATTATATAGATGCATTACACACAGAGTGATATATTTCAAGCATTTCCTTCTTTTAATTTTGATGATTATGGCTTCCAGCAAGTGACACCCCAAAATTCAGTATCTCAGAAAATTTGAATATACCATAAGACCAATAAAAAGAAAGGATTTATAATACAGAAATGTTGGCTTAGTGAAAAGTCTGTCCATGTACAGTATAGGATGCACTCAATACTTGGTCGGGACTCCTTTTGCATGAATTACTGCATCAATGCGGCGTGGCATGGAGGCGATCAGCCTGTGGCACTGCTGAGGTGTTATGGAAGCCCGGGTTGCTTTGATAGCGACCTTCAGCTCATCTGCATTATTGGGTCTGGTGTCTCTCATCTTCCTCTTGACAATATCCCACAGATTCTCTATGGGGTTTAGGCTAGGTGAGTTTTGCTGGACAATCAAGCACAGTGATCTCATGATCATGTGACCAGGTATTGGTAGTTTTGGCAGTGTGGGCGGTGCCAAGTCCTGCTGGAAAATTAAATCAGCATTTCCATAAAGCTGGTCAGCAGAGGGAAGCATGAAGTGCTCTGGAATTTCCTGCTAGAGGGATGCGCTGACTTTGGACTTGATAAAACACAGTGGACCAACACCAGCAGATGACACGGCTCCCCAAATCATCACTGACTGTGGAATCTTCACACTGGACCTCATGCAACTTGGATTCTGTTGTACCTCTCCACTCCTCCTCCGGACTCTGGGACCTTCATTTCCAAATGAAATGCAAAATTTTCCACAGTCAGTGATGATTTGGCTCCTCCCCCCGCTGAGTGCCCACCATAGTAAACTGCTAGATTTGAAGACACTCATGCGTACTCGCTCCCGAGTCAGCTCTGTGTGTCCATAAGACACACAGAGCATGGCTCAGCCCCGCCCCCTGCTCCCTCCTCACTGGCTGTGATTGACAGCAGAGGGAGCCAATGGCTCCCACTGCTATCTCTGAGCCAATGAGGAGTGAGAGAGCCTTGGCTCTCATGCACATGGCTAGATCGAGACTGAGCTCAGGTAAGTATAAGGGGGGGCTGGGGGGATGTATGGAGGCAAAAAACCTTCTACCTTTACAACCACTTTAAAATAATACCTGCTGATCCTGCCATGAAGGTCCTTGTTTGGGCACTTTATGTTATGAGGTGACAACCATCTTTCAATTGTGCTCTTGCAATTTCACCCTGTCACACACACCCATGACTATAAGTAGCCCTGCCAACTTGGATGTGCATGGTCCAATGTTGTCACTAGTTGGAATCTGGTGCAGGGCAGTAATGTGTAGCAGATATTGAGGCATGTAAACAGAAAGGGGTTGATTTACTAAAACCAGAAATTACAAAATCTGGTGCAGCTCTTTATAGAAGCCAATTGGTTTCTTACTTCAGATTGTTCAATTAAACTTTGACAAAAAAATACCTGAAACCTGACTGGTTTCTATGCAGAGCTGCACCAGATTTTGCCCTCTCCGGTTTTAGTAAATCGATCCCTACGTTTATGAAAGAGGCTGGCTGGAGGAAATCAACAGTTCTGTGAAGCAAAAAAAAAAAAAGTTGAGAAAATGAGAAAACAGTATTTTAAGTAACAAATATCATGAGAATTGTAGATGACGCACAGTATACCGAGCAATTAAACATTGTTCAGGTGTTACAACTGCTTTGCATGCCTTCATTGTTGCCCTTTTTTCCAATGTCAAAGTCCTGATAGTATACAGGAAACATAAAATGTACAATCACTTCTTCAACATGGCCCATGAGAAACACATTTTCCATCCTGGCCAAAGTAAAGTATGATATCCATCTGCCTTAATAGTGGTTACTATACAGGTACGGGGTATCAGTAGTAAAGATCTAAAAAGACCTTCATGGATCAAACCTGAATGATTGTAGCTTTCATTTTTCTTCCAAAAAAACTCCCATTGCACCATTACCAGTTATTATTATGCTAATATGCATTGTGAAAAATGACACCCAACAAAGCGTTGCCCTTTGGTGTGGGATTTCACCCCTCTGACCTACAGAGCTTACTGCTGAAGTCTAAAGCAGAAACTCATAGATGAGATTTACAGCTCTCTGTTGTGCCTGATTTTATGGAGGGCAACCTATCACATTGTCAGCAGGGTAAACAAACAGCTCCATAAAACCTTTCTCCTACCACCCCAAGAGAATACATAAGACAATTAACCCTACATAGATAAATTGCTAACTTACATTTGTCTCCAGTTCCAAAGACAATAAATGACCACATCAATTAAAATGGCCTGTTTTTGTATTCGATGTAAAAAAAATTTGGATACGCAAACTATAACGTGTTTAAATAGATTTAGGTGCAAGCAATAAAGTAGTAACCTGCAATGATAATGGCTGTTGTGTGACTATATTAATTTAAAACCAAAGTCAAGCCATTCATTTGTGACATCTTTAAGGGGATTTACAGACTATAGAGATGTTTGCTATATTGAGGCCTTTCCATGGCCCTGACCAATGCTCATTGGACAAGCCTTCTTGGTGAAAACTTGATCAGCTGGAAAAATTCAGTCCTATCACAGAGACACTTCATATTTTCTATGTAGACTATCCACTTACTAGAGAATGGTGACATCCATGAGATTTGTATACCATTTTTGATACACACGTGCACAGTTAGCACATTTGATTCTGAAATTTAACACTTAAGCCAGCGCTGAGGTTGGCTTTCTTATTAGAGGCCATTTATTCACATCCATGAGATGCCTATATATTTATGAGACCACAGCCCATCCATTTTCTGGGGACCAGTGACATCACTGAGATGCTTCATATTTATTAGAAGGCAATCTGAGCATTCACTAGAGACCAGTGACGTCACCAATATGCTTCATTTTCATTACAAGACAATCTAAGCATTCACATCACTGACATGTTTCACATTCTTGGGAACACAGCCCATCCATTCACTAGAGACCAGTGACATCACAGAGACTCTTCATATATATATATATGAACACAACCTATCCATTCACTAGAGACCAGTGACATCACAGAGACTCTTCATATATATATATATGAACACAACCTATCCAATCACTAAAGACCAGTGACATCACAAGACCCTTCATATTCATGAGAACACAGCCTATCCAATAACTAAAGACCAGTGACATCACCGAGACCTTTCATATTCATGAGAACACAGCCTATCCATTCACTAGAGACCAGTGACATCACCGAGACCCTTCATATTCATCAGATTACAGCCTATTCATTCACTAGAGACCAGTGACATCACCGAGACTCTTCATATTCATGAGAACACAGCCTATCCAATCACTAGAGACCAGTGACATCACCGAGACCCTTCATATTCATGAGAACACAGCCTATCCAATCACTAGAGACCAGTGACATCATAGGGACCCTTCATATTCATGAGAACACAGCCTATCCAATCACTAGAGACCAGTGACATCACCGAGACCCTTCATATTCATGAGAACACAGCCTATCCAATCACTAGAGACCAGTGACATCATAGGGACCCTTCATATTCATGAGAACACAGCCTATCCAATCACTAGAGACCAGTGACATCACCGAGACCCTTCATATTCATGAGAACACAGCCTATCCAATCACTAGAGACCAGTGACATCATAGGGACCCTTCATATTCATGAGAACACAGCTTATCCAATCACTAGAGACCAGTGACATCACTGAGACCCTTCATATTCATGAGAACGCAGCCTATCCTATCACTAGAGACCAGTGACATCACCGAGACTCTTCATATTCATGAGAACACAGCCTATCCAATCTCTAGAGACCATTGACATCACCGAGACCCTTCATATTCATGAGAACGCAGCCTATCCAATCACTAGAAATCAGTGACATCACTGAGACCCTTCATATTTATGAGAACACAGCCTATCCAATCACTAGAGACCAGTGACATCACTGAGACCCTTCATATTCATGGGAACACAGCCTATCCAATCACTAGAGACCAGTGACATCACTGAGACCCTTCATATTCATGAGAACACAGCCTATCCAATCACTAGAGACCAGTGACATCACGAGACCCTTCATTTTCATGAGAACACAGCCTATCCAATCACTAGAGACCAGTGACATCACCGAGACCCTTCATATTCATGAGATTACAGCCTATCCAATCACTAGAGACCAGTGACATCACTGAGATCCTTCATATTCATGAGAACACAACTGATCCAATCACTAGAGACCAGTGACATCACAGAGACCCTTCATATTCATGAGAACACAGCCTATCCAATCACTAGAGACCAGTGACATCACCGAGACCCTTCATATTCATGAGATTACAGCCTATCCATTCACTAGAGAAATAACATCTGTTAGGCCCATTTCACACTGCCTCACTGCAGTTTGGCCACAGCATGGGTGCAGCGAAATATAACTGCAGTTTTTGTGTGGGTTACCCGCACTTTCCTATAAACCTCTATTATGTCCCATGCCTTTGGTGTGTTTTCAGAAAGAGCACCAAACGTCACGCATGGTGTATCTGATGCACTTTCATAAAACTCACCAGAAACACGGGACATAATAGAAGTCTAACCTGAACGAAAACCGTAGGTACACTACGTTGCGTGGCAGAGTGAGAGGGGCTTTTTGGTGCTTCCTCACAGGTGACGTTGGCTAACCCAAAGCACCTACCAGTTTTTACTAGAGCTCCAGATAGTGTAGATACTTTAAGAACCATTAGACGTATTGGGAATGGTTCTGTGAATGCCAATGGAAGTCCTGGAAGGGATTCCATGAACAGCACTGGAAGCATTGGCAGGGATTCTGCGAGTAAGAGTTCTGGAAGTCTTGGCAGGGGTTCTGGAAGTAGAAGTTCTGGAGGCTTTGTCAAAAGTCCTGATGGACCTAAAAATACTATTATAACATCACTTTGATTCCTATTTTTAGAAAGCAACCAGTGTCTTCACTAGGGACCTGTGACATTTAGTTTATTATTTATTTCAGGTACTTATATACCGCCGTCATTTTATGCAGCGCTTTTTACATATACATTCACATCAGTCCCCACTCTCAAGGAGCTTACAATCTAAGGTCCCTCATTCATACATACACATACTAGGGCCAATTTAGACAGAAGCCAATTATCCTACCAGCAGGTCTTCGGAGTGTGTGAGGAAACCGTAGGAAACCCACGCAGGGACAAGGAGAACATGCAAACTCCAGGCAGGTAGTGTTGTGGTTGGGATTCGAACCAGCAACCCTTTTGCTGCTAGGCATATGTGCTAACCACTATATCACTGTGATGTTGTATATTTATGAAAATGGCGCCTTTGAATAAATTAAAATAGGATTTTTTTTTTCTGGTGTCTTGCAGCCATTGCAGTGATCTGTCGCTACAGCTGGTGGATGATATGATATCCTGAGATTGTCTGCTATGTGAGATGAGTCTTTGGTGACAGTTTGCTGGCCAGGCACACGGAGTCTTGGAGACAATTTGGGAGCAGGCTTACTTCGCTAAGAACTCGGCAACAGGTTCAGCTATCACTGACCTCTGAGGGTCGTGAGAAAAAATGTATGGAGAGCCCCATGAATCCACAGCACTCATCCTTGATAATTCAGGTATGTGCAGCTTGTAGCAATGCCATCTACCAGAGATTGTAAGCGTCCTACTATGCCATGGCAACCAATAATTGCCACTATTTTTATTTTAGTTTAATTTTGAGTGCACCTTGCAATGTACAATATGTGGAATTAGCCAAATCACTCTCAGTTATTATTATTATTGTTATACAGGGTGCATAAAAATCAATGATTATTTTTTTTTTTTTAAATCAAAAAAAATCTTATTTTTCTATTTAAATCAGATTTATTTTATTTAAATCAGATTTTTATTTAATTTACATTTATTTTAATAAAATGCTTTTGGAGTAAAAATCTATCTAAAGATAGTTTTCTATTTAAGATACATTAATAATTTAGTTTATTTAGCATGCAATGGAGCTTAGTTATATAGCATGTGGCTGTATATTCTGCAATATTTACATTTTTGGTATACCTATTCAATGAATCCAAACTCTGCAAGTGGAGATAACATGATGCAGTCACAAAATACTCCTTTATCCCATTGTTTTGCAAATCTATGTATATTACAAACTGTATGATTGATTGCCGGTTGACACATATGCAATGCGGGAACCCTGCAAATCCACTGCGGCAGGGGGTGTTGCTAGGTGGTAAAAAGACCAGGGGCTTCAGCCCGAAGGTAAATTTGTAACCCCTCCCACATTTTAAAGTAAGTCCAGCCCACGCTCCACCCATTCCCCCCCCCTCACCCCTACCCAATGCCTCACCATGCACAATGCCCAGTGCCCCTCAATGCAGCCTCACCAATGCCCATCAGCTCAGCCTCATCAGTGCAGCCTCATCAGTGCCCATCAATGCAGTCTCATCAGTGCCCATCAGCTCAGCCTCGCCAATGCCCATCAATGCAGCCTCACCAGTGCCTATCAATGCAGCCTCACCAGTGCCCATCAATGCAGCCTCACCAGTGCCCATTAATGCAGCCTCACCAGTCACCATCAATGCAGCTTCACCAGTGCCCATCAGCTCAGCCTCACCTGTGCCCATCAGCTCAGCCTCACTTGTGCCCATCAGTACAGCCTCATCAGTGCCCATCAGTGCAGCCTTATCCGTGCCCATCAATGCATCCTCACCCGTGCCCATCAGCTCAGCCTCACCAATGCCCATCAATGCAGCCTCATCAGTGCCCATTAATGCAGCCTCATCAGTGCCCATCAACTTAGCCTCACCAGTGCCCATCAATGCAGCATCATCAGTGCCCATCAGCTAAGCCTTACCAATGCCCATCAATGCAGCCTCATCAGTGCCCATTAATGCAGCCTCACCTGTGCTCATCAATGCAGCCTGATTAGACAGTGCCCATCAGCTCAGCCTCACCCATGCCCATCAGCTATGCCTCACCCATGCCCATCAGCTCAGCCTCACCCATGCCCATCAGCGCAGCCTTGCCAGTGCCTATCAACACAGCCTTGCCAGTGCCCATCAAAGCAGCCTGATCACAGTGCCCATCAGCTTTGCCTCACCCATGCCCATCAGTGCAGCCTTGCCAGTGCCCATCAACGCAGCCATGCCAGTGCCCATCAGCTCAGCATTACCTTTGCCCATCAGTGCAGTCCGCAGGTTGCTCTTTAAAATGATAATTTAAATCAAGCTTTTTTACTAGTGATTTAAATCCAGATTTAAATCGACTAGCATGGGTGCTCCTGGCCACCATAGTGTGTTATCTAACCTGCAGGAACCGCAGTCCTCTTCCTAGTCCAGCTTTGCTCTTCCTTTCTCTCCCTTTCTTTCTTTCTTTCTTTCTTTCTTTCTTTCTTTCTTTCTTTCTTTCTTTCTTTCTTTCTTTCTTTCTTTCTTTCTTTCTTTCTTTCTTTCTTTCTTTCTTTCTTTCTTTCTTTCTTTCTTTCCTTATACTCAAACCTGAGTTCCAGGACCCAGACACATTCGCTGTTACTTCCAGTACTGTTAGCCATTACCGATGAAGTTGGTCTATAGCCTTGTAGATTTAAAACCTCCTTCTCTTTGACCACTTTATTTTTACTTTGCTGTTTGTGTACCCTGCGTGGGAATTACTGGCTTCAGGTGATACACAGAGATGAAACAAATCCTCCTACATAAGTTGTACCTGTATATCTGCAGTCTTCTCTTCTCTACATCTGTGAGTGCAGAATTTATCCAGCTTGTCTGAGCTTTCAGAAAGCAGGGGGTGGGGAGCTGAACTTACACTCTGCAGAGTTGAGTAAGAGCTGATTGGAGTGAAGGGATATGCCCCCTTCACATAGCACACAGGAACAGAGCTGAAACTGTCAATCACAGGTTGTGTGCTGGAGCCCCCTCCCCTCCTGTCACCTTTTTTTTTTTTTTTTGATGTCAGGAAAACCTGTCAGAATTGACTCATGCTGATAGCAGAGGAAGGAGGCAGCAGACAGAAATGACACTTAGTGCTCTGGACTGAGAGAAGTACACACTATAGAGGGTTATGCTTTGCTCATATTTCATGTCTGAGGTTTACAACCACTTTAATGCAGAGAATGCATTAAGGTCAAAAGCCTTTTACCTTTAGAACCACTTTAAAACTAACTTTAGAGATAACATTAACATGTTAATGTTTGATGAAAGTTTAAATATTGCATATACATCCAGTATATAGATCTCTAAATGTTATGTTCTTTAAAAAAAAAAAAGTTCTCCATAGATTGTAGAGAGTTTACATAATTCTTTCTTTAGAGGTTTTATAAACATAAAAAGTAACATTTAAAAAAATTAAAAAATAGTATAGTAGGTTGAATAACTGAGCATCCAGCTTTCTGAGCGGAGGAGTTAAGAAAAGAATGATTTAAACTGGAAAGTTTGCACAGGTTTTTTCGCTCTCTACGGTAAGCCAATCGCTATGGAAACGGGCAAACTTCATGAAAACTGGCTGCCAAACTGCCTGCGAACAAAGCTTAGAACTGGCTGTCTCTCCACACCAGCAGATCCAGAATACAATCAATGCTTTCTCCATTCCTCTTTCTTGAGATATTTATTTTTCCTGCCCTGGAGGAGACCTCAAGCAAAATCCAGGATTTTTTTTTTTTTTGTCGAAGTTCTGGTGCTTTCTTGTATTTTTATGTTATTATTATAGGCAGGTTGGAAGGAGGACGCCAAGTCCTGCATGAGCCAGTTATCCGGCGAGGTGGAACTATTTTCTTTTACTTGAGTTTCCCCCATATGTAAAGTTCTTGTTTCTCCAACTACCGGCGTTCCGTGGCGGGCCCCGGGGACGCAGGTGCTTCCTGCTGACTGCAGATTATTTTTATTATAATCCTTGTGTTTTTATGAGGTTTAGGGCTCTGCGCACAGCTGACAAATTCATGATCACGTTCTAGAGAAGAACAGAAGTGCTCAGAAGTTTAGGAGAAGTCGTTCAAGAGATGAGAGGGAGCCATTTGTTTAAGAGATGGAGGGCAGCTGAAGTCTTTAAACCCTAACAATGAACTTCTCTTATTTGCTCTCCCTTGGTCTGTTAACTATACCAGTGTTTCTCCAACTTGCTTCAGTCAAGGCACCCTTTAAAATTATGCAAAATCTAGAAGTTCTTCTGGCTAAAATGTAAACAAACATAAATATTACTTATCAATTGGAAATCGGAGCCTGGGGCAATGCACACAACTACCTTGATGAAATTAACTTCACATCAAAAGCTCCCCCTTCACATCAGTAGCCAACCAACCCTCACATCAGAGGTCTCCCCTTCATATCAGAAGTCCCTCCATCACATTAGAGGTCCTTTGGTCCTTTCATTACATCAGAGTTCCTCCACCACATCAGAGGTCCCCCCATCACATCAGAGGTCCTTTCATTACATCAGAGGTCCCCCATCACATCAGAGGTTCTCCAATTACATCAGAGCCCCCCCCCCCCCCATCACATCGGAAGTCCCTCCATCATATCAGAGGCCCCCCATCACTGCAGAGGTCCCCCCATCACATCAGAGGTCCTCCTATCACAACAGAGGCCCTCCCAATACATCAGAGGTCCTCTTATTACATCAGAGGTCCCCCATCACATTAGAGGTCCTTTCATAACATCAGAGGTCCCTCCATCACATCAAAGGTCCCCCCCATCACATCAGAGGTCCCCCCATCACATCAGAGGTCCTCCTATCACAACAGAGGGCCTCCCAATACATCAGAGGTCCTCCTATTACATCAGAGGTCCCCCATCACATCAGAGGTTCTCCAATTACATCAGAGCCCCCCCCCCCCCAATCACATCGGAAGTCCCTCCATCATATCAGAGGCCCCCCATCACTGCAGAGGTCTATGCATCACATCAAAGGTCTCTATCACATCGTAGATCCCTTCATCATATTAGAGTCCCTCCTTTGCATCAGAGGTCCCTTTATCACATTAGAGGTCCTTTCATAACATCAGAGGTCCCTCCATCACATCAGCGGTCCCTCCATTACATCAGAGGTCCCCCATCACATCAGAGGTCCCCCATTGCATCAGAACTCTCCATCACATCAGAGGTCTCCCATCATATCAGAGGTCCTTCTATCACATCAAAAGTTCTCCCATCACATCAGAGGTCCTCCCATTACATCAGAGGTCCTCCTATCACATCAGAGCCCCTCCCCCAATCATATTAGCGGTCCTCTTATCACTTCAGATGTCTCCCATCACATTAGAGATCCTCCCATTACATCAGAGCCCCCCCCCATCACATCAGCAGTCCTCCCATTACATCAGAGGCCCCCTCCATCACATCAGAGGTCCTCCTAACACATCAGAGCCCCCCCCATCACATCAGAAGTCCTCCCATCACATCAGAGGTCCCCCATCGCATCAGAGATCCCCCATCACATCAGAGCTCTCCCATCACATCAGAGGTCTCCCATCATATTAGAGGTCCTCCCATTACATCAGAGGTCCTCCCATCACATCAGAGCTCTCCAAACACATCAGAGGTCTCCCATCATATTAGAGGTCCTCCCATTACATCAGAGGTCCTCCCATTGTATCAGAGGTCCTCCTATCACATCAGAGCCCCCCCCCCCCATCACATCAAAGGTCCTCCTAACACATCAGAGCCCCCCCCCCTCCCCATCACATCAGAAGTCCTCCTATCACATCGGAGGTTCTATCATCACATCACTGGTAAGCTGCAATATATATGACACTTTATTTTTGAGCTTACTTGCGCTTTAAAGCAAACCTGTACTTAGTCATGGTGGGCAATGTCTTTTTACTGAGTCACTTTTGCATTTTTTGCACGCATGTTAAATGCACATTTTAGGCCTGAAGATTAGTTACAACCCCCAAACCATGTACATTTTCTGAAAGCAGAGACCCTGGAGAATATAATAGTGGTAGCTGCAATGTTCATATTTTTACACATGTTTATACCCAAAAGTTAATTTTAGTGCCCACAGACACATTATATTGCCCATTTTTTGGGTAAAATATAATTGATGAGGTTGCATCTAGTAAGTAGACACCAAACATGTAAAGTCTTAACACTGTGTGCACCTGTGAAATGGTGACAAACATTGGTACCCCAAGTTGCCCACTGTCCTCAGGCAGGACAGCGGTGCCTGAAAACATGGGGGGGGGGGTGTCTACCCCAAACTCCCTCATCCATGTCTTTATGCACCTTGCTTTGTGCACTGGTGCGTAGTCATGTTGGAACAGGAAGGGGCCATCCCCAAACACAAAGATGGGAGCATGAAATTGTCCAACATGTCTTGGTATGCTGATGCTCCAAAAAATAAGGTGAACGAACCACCTTTCTCCTGCGCTCAGATACCAAGGCTCCCCGATTGCTCTTTCTATGGGACTTTACAAATGGCGTCTCGGATGGCTATGGTCTTGCTGCCCTAAAGGACTTGGGTAGTCCAACAGTACTGCAAATATAAAACACAAAAAAGGGCGCACTGACCTAGTGCATTATCACATAGGTGAAAATCTGGGCTCTGAGGAAGAGGCATATGCCTTGAAACGCGTCAGCCGTCATCCAAATAGGACTATGGACAATCGTATGGACTACTTCTGATACTCAAGTTCTTGAGTTCGATATGATTGATTTTCACCTATATTTGTGAGTAGCCATTTTTAGGTTTTAAGAATAAAGCCATTATTGAGGATAATGCGCTAGGTCGGTGCGCCCTTTTTTGTGTTTTATACTTGGTATGCTGATACCTTAAGAGTTCCCTTGAGTCCTGTCCTCAACCCGATGGAACACCTTTGGGATGAATTAGAGCAGAGAATGCGATCCAGGTCTTCTCGTCCAATATCAGTGCCTGACCTCACAAATGCGCTTCTGGAAGAATGGTGAAACATTCCCATAGACACTCCTAAACCTTGTGGACAGCCTTCCCAGAAGAGTTGAAGCTGTTATAGCTGCAAAGGTTGGGCCAACTCAATATTGAACCCTACAGACTAAGACTGGGATGCCATTAAAGTTCATGTGTGTGTAAAGGCAGGCGTCCCAATACTTTTGGTAATATAGTGTATGTGTTTGAGCTTTGAGGTGCACACACCTATGCTGGCCAGATCACTAGGTGACAACAGAGGGGGAAAAAAGCCAAAGAAAAGAAAACTGATGCAGCCACCACATCTAATGATCGGTAAGCTGCAATATATGACATTTATGGTTTTGGGTTTATTACCGCTTTTAGGATGACTATAGAACTGGCCTTGACCTTATCAACTCCAACATTTGTTTTAGTAACTATTATCCTGATAATACAAAGATTTATTTTCATGTATACAAAAAAAGATCAGTATCAGTATGTGTGTCTGCTCTGTACACAATACTCTATTGACCAGTAAAGCACACAATATTACAAGACCCATCATTTGCAGATTTAGTTTCCTTTAAGTCCTGCAATACAATAAATATGTTGATTTGTATAGATCAAGGGCCAACTTCCATTTGCTGTTTGTAACTCTATATTAGGCAGATAACAATTCATTGTTCTATTGTTAACTTACCCGGAAAAGAAGAATCTCGTTTGTTGGAAGTGCACCTGTTACAGATAATGCAATTTTTATGTCCAGCGGTGTACAGTACAATAGTGAAAAATACCGATAGATGGTGATTGCTTTTTTGTTATTATGTGATATGTTACTTCAATTGTCTTCCATGTTTTTGGGTTGTCCAGTTTTTTGGAAATCCAGTATGTATGTATGAGTGCACTCAGGGTTTTTTTTTTTTTTCCAGAGAATAGATGCAGGTATTCCCCCTTTCTGAGTCACCCCCTACCCACCCCTACGCACTGTCCCTTGGTTCCGCCCCTACCTAGAGAATACAGAACCAAGTATCATTTTCTGGTGCTAAGTAGCTTGTATGGAATTTGCTAATGAAAGCCCCCCTGCAGCCAATAACAATTGACCCCCTGAGCCACAATAGAGCCCCTCCAGCAACATTAGACCCCCTGAGCCACAATAGACTCCCTGAGCCACAATAGATCTCCCCAGCAACATTAGACCCCCTGAGTCACAATAGATCTCCCCAGAAACAATAGACGGGGAGTCACAATATAAGCCACAATAAATAAGCCACAATAAACCCTCCCAAGCAATGTTGGACCCACTGAGCCACAATAGATCTCCCTAGCAACAATAGATGGTAGTTATTTCTTTTGCATTTGCGCGCTATTCTTTTTTTAATATACATGTCTTTTGGTTCATAGCTGCAGCAGCTTTAGAAATACATGGGTATGCTCCCCCAAAAATTTTTTGCCTGTTTATTATGTATTCGGTCTGACCAGACTATCGAGGTTGAGCAACCCTCCCCACCCCCCCCACACACACCTGTACTCAATCAGTGTCCACCATCAAGTGGATATAGGAGGAGTCCCCTGTAGTGCATTTGCACATCCTTCCCAGCAAGGAGTATTATCTCCAAGGGTTAGAAGGGCTGGATTCATCTCTTTTTCATGGATAGTGTAGGACCCACTGATAATGGGGTACTTTGACGCAGTAGTGGGCTTGAGCACGATATGGCCATATGGTGGGACCAAACCCCCATTTTTATTTATGGATTGTCTTCAGATTTGGTAGTTATTTCTTTTGCATTTGCGCGCTATTCTTTTTTTAATAAACAATAGATCCCCCAGCAACAACAGATCTCTCCAGCAAAAATAGATCTCCCCAGTAACAACAGATCTCTCCAGCAACAATAGATCCCCCAGCAACAATAGACCCCACAGGTAGCAATATATCCCCCATAACAAAATACCCCCCAGCAACAATAGATCTCCTAGTATCCAGCATCAATAGACTCTCCAGCAGCCAGTAACCCCCTCAACAGTAGACCTCCCCAGCAACAATATCTCCCCCCCCCCACACAGCCACAATAGAGCCCACAGCAGCCAGCATCAAAAGACTCTCCAGCACCCCTTGGCATGATATCAATTAAATGCTGGAGGTGCCAGAGCTTCGTTCCCCTGTGTTCCCGCTGAAAAAAAGCCCTGACTGCACTGGACCAGTGCATGGTCTGGTGTCAATAGAGGTGATCTGGGCTGTGTTGCCCTTCAGGAGGGCTTGTGACGAATCCCGATATGATGTCAGTAAGACTTGCTTAAAGCCGAGCTCCACCGAGCTTCCTCCCCCCTCTCCGCTGACACGTTTGGCACCTTTCAGGTGGGAGGGGGGAGCGGATACCTGTCAAAACCAGGTACCCACTCTCACTCCTGGGTAAGATCGCCGCAGTCATTGTGCGGCGATCTACGCAATCTATGAGGAGTTGAAGCTGTTACAGCTGCAAAGGGTGGGCCAACTCAATATTGAACCCTACGGACTAAGACTGGGATGCCATTAAAGTTCATGTGTGTGTAAAGGCAGGCGTCCCAATACTTTTGACAATATAGTGTGTATATTGTACATTCACATTTCAGTTGAGTTTATGTCTGGAGACGCATGCCTGCATTAGTAAAAGGAATTAATGTACAGGTGTATCCACTGCCAACGGAAAAATTTGCTCACATTCTAAAATTACTGCATTCTTGAAAATCCAGACAGGGATATAAAATTGATCTTAAAATATCCAGACAAAATTTTGCATAAGACGCCTTTTACTTAAGGCGTTTAATATTACCCTCCATTTCAATAAAGGAGAAAATATGAAAATATTTGGACGCTTCCGTACGATCGTTCTTCTAAGACGTTCATGAAAAATATTTCAGGCAGCCGGACCTCAAAGCTCTTTTTATTTGACCTCTCAGAAATATTCGTATTTACTTATGAAGTCTGATCTCTGAGATCAAGTTCTGGAGGTCTGTAGAGATATAACAGAGGCAATGACCTGAGCCATGTTTGACTGGACTTACAATGAAACCAGTGTAGTTCTTTTTTTGGGGGGGGCGAGGGGGTATAAGAAATGGCCCTCCTCAAACACTTTATGGCGCTAAACCTGTAGGTAAGTAAGAGAACCAGAACCTTTGCTAAGTGGAAGAGTGAGTTTGATAATAAAGTTGGCAGTGCCTCCTCCCAGGACAGGGTCTCTTTCCTGGGAAATTAATCAATAATCTAATCAAATGGCGCTTTTCCACTGCATGGTAGCGCAGGGTACGGGTTAGAACGGTTCAGTACGGTTTGGTACAGCGGCGCTTTTCCACTACATGGTACGGTGTCGGTACGGCTCGCTTAAACAGTACCACCTCGGTTGGGGTTCCAAGCAGGCCGTACCTATACCATATCCCACAATGCTTTGCATGCAGCATTGATTGTTTGTCACTGCTAGCCACTGATCGGTCAGAGAATCGTTGTAATCCCACCCACTTACTACTAAGTACTACAACAGTGGAAAAGCAAACCGAGCCAAGTAGAGCCTATACAGTGCTGAAAGGTGCTAACTCATACCACGCAGTGAAAAAGCAAACTGAGCCGAGCTGGGCCAAGCAGTGCCAAGTGGAGCCGAGCCGGTATTTGCAGTGGAAAAGTGCCAAAAGTAATTGGGAGCAGAAGGACTACTGCAACCAGCATACAACATTAACCATAAATATATAAATAATACAAGCTTTATACATGACAAGATTAATAATAGTACATACATTCATTGTACAAACAGGAATTATCAGCAAATGGCCCAATAGGGGTCCTGGTGGAATTATGCACATATACTCCAGTATATATACACTAGGGATCGACCGATTATCGGCAAGGCCGATATATCGAGGGCTGATATGCACTTTCCCCAATACATCCAAGGTGGCCGATATTTTGGAAAGTGCTTGTACCGGAGTGATGCCTGCACCGAGTGGCTGAGAAGCCGCTCGGCTGTCATTACAAGTAGCGGGAGTTGACGTCCCCCCCTGCCGCTGCCTTCTGCGGCTCACCCGGGTCTCCCGTCCTACTGGGAGACCCGGGCACAGGGCCATCTTACCGAAAGGGCACACTGGGCAGTTGCCCGGGGGCCCCACTTGCCCAGGGGGCCCCACCTGCCCAGCAACCCAGCCCCAGCCAAGCATTAGTTCCGATTCCTGTGTGCATCCCACCACCAAACTTAGCAGGGGGCAAGCGCCTGTCAGCCCTGCACTGCTGTCAGGCCATTTGGGCTGTGGAGGGGGAGTCCACAACTGCAGGAATGTCTGTCTGCCTCCAAGGAAACAGGCAAACACAGGACAGTCAAGTCTGACTCCCATCCGTGTATGTGTTCACCAGACCCAGTCGCCGAACTTCGAAGCTGTCATTAGCCTGGCACTGCTGTACCAATAAATGTCGCCTTATCGATAATTTGCATTTTTATTCTCGTGGGTGATTGTGTAGGCGGGGCCCCAGTGCACTGCATTGCCCGGGGCCCTTTAATGCTCTTAAGATGGCACTGCCCGGGCAACCAGCCTGTGCGGCCGCCGAAGACCCGTTCAAAGCCGCATTAGGCTCTGATCAGGTCTTCATGCAAAAACCCAAAAGTGATGTCATGACATCACTTCCGGGTATTGGCGCAAGATTCAAAAAAATTACAGCATTCAAAACAGCCAAACTTGGCGTTTTAAATGATTTTAAGTGCAGAGGAGGGGTTTGAGGTCTTTTAGACCCCCAGATCCCTCCACAAGAGTACCTGTCAAGTGATAAAAATAAAAAAAACATTTGGAAGAACTTGACTGGTCTGCACAGAGTCCAGGCCTCAACCCGATAGAACACCTTTGGGATGAATTAGAGCGGAGACTGCAAGCCAGGCATTCTCATTCAACATCAGTGCCTGACCTCACAAATGTGCTTCCAGAAGAATCGTCAAACATTCCCATAGACACTCCTAAACCTTGTGGACAGCCTTCTCAGAAGAGTTTAAGCTGTTATAGCTGTAAAGGGTGGGCCAACTCAATATTGAACCCTACAGACTAAGGATGCAATTAAAATTCATGTGCGTGTAAAAGCAGGCATCCCAATAATTTTGGTAATATAGTATAGTTATTAAAAAAGATACCTCCAGGTGAATGTTGCAGCAAAGTCCAGGTGCAGGGGTCCCCTGAGGATGCAGTACCTGGCTTTGTATCAGAGACCTAAAGACAAGATCAGCGTTGATGGGGAGATCCTCCAACTGTTATCCAACCAGCCTGGAATGGAGCTTCTTACCAGCAGTTGTCCAGCCAGCCTGGAATGGAGCTTCTCATCAGCAGGAACTGTGGTGTGGCACTAGAACTCAGTCAGCCTATCTTCTCCCTGCTTTAGTCCCTGCCTAATAGTTTATAATAGTCACTTCTGGCTTGAAGCATAGACAGGACATGTGGCTGAGACCTTCTCTCTCTCTCCACTTCTTCATTCCAGGGTTTTAAAGCCAATAAACAGGGGCAGGAAGTGCATGCATAATATATTTACAGACATTTACAAATTCAGACAGTAGAGGGCAGCAGATCCCTACACTAGCAAAGTCAAAAGATGTACAGTATTACGTTTTGTATCGGTTATATGTTAAGAAGGGATATATTTGTCAAAGCTATAATCCAGTTATGGATATTTTTGCATAGTTACATTGGTCAAGCTTAGACCAATGTAAGTATGTATGTGTCATACCTGGATAATCCCCATAGAACAGTGGTGGCGAACGTTGGCACCCCAGATGGTTTGGAACTACATTTCCCATGATGCTCAACTACACTGCAAAGTGCATGGGAAATGCAGTTCCAAAACACCTGGGGTTCCAAGGATCTCCATCACTGTCATAGAAGCTGGAAACCACTGTTGTAGACAATGCAAATGTAGTGGTACACCTGCAGGAGTCGCTTGAATATTGATTTGCCCAGGCCTCCCACTGATTCATCCGCAGCCAGTTACAGGGTATTTTTACACAGCCAGGTGCACACACTATTCCGCTCATTATCTTTAATTACCAGTCTAGGGGATTTGTTTTGAGAACTTGGATAGGAGAAGGGATTTAGTAGGATACTCCAAATTAACTATTCACAGGTGAGGACAACTCTATTAATAGAACTATATAGCAGATCATCTGCGGGACCATACAGCGCCTGTATGGGATGAACAAGTCCCTTAGTAGCTGAAGGAACTCTGTGAACCTTGTCTCTTCAAGACACTAGCCAGTGTCTCCTTTAGCTTGCACCCAGTAGCTGACTTCTAGCACCCAGAGGGGGATCTAACAGCACAACTCCCTAGGATCCCCTTTGGGGGGGTCTGTACTCACAAGGCTCCTGAAGCATACATGGTAGCCCTCTTCAGTGATACCAGACAGGATTCACCGACATCCTCCCTCAGTCAGCTCTCATAAGTACCATGGGTTGTAACTTCAATGTTTCAGGCCCTCAGGTCGACCACCTGAGGCCACATGGCAGCTTGTGCTGGGGAGAAGCGTTCAGCCCCCCTCCCCTTCTGGACCTCTCTCTAGAGGTAGTCTGGACCACAAGCCCATGTGCTCTGCAGATATAAATACAGGTACCCAGCATGCCTTGGGGCACATCCCCTTCTAATTGGCCAGGGATGTACAGATATCCATGCTGTCATCTGCTAGGTTTCCCCCCACTTTCCAATATGCTCCATAGCTATTGGATCAGTGTGAAACATCAAGACAGCATGAGCAGCACCAGAGCACACTGAGCAGACCTCACTAAACAATCACAGCCCTCTGTTAGGCCCCTGTCTGTCCTTTTTTAGGCGGACCTGATCGGGCCACCCATTCTACTCTATGGGGAGGCGGATTTCAGCGGACATGCGTCCGCTGACACCCGTTTGGCATCCGATCCGACAAGATTCACTGAAAACAGATGGATGGCATTACATTTTCATCAGTCCAGTGGGTTGGATCGGATGGGATCGGATGCTGTCCGTTTTCATCCGATCTCTCCATAGAGGAGAGTGGGACTCTGACAGGTCCGTCTCTGCACAGTGAGCAGAGACGGACCTGTCATCCGCCTGCTCAGCGGGGATCAACGGAACGATTCCCACAGAGCTAGCTGAGTCTGTGAAAACAGATCGTCCCGTGTGAAAGGGGCCTAAAGCAGACAGCACATAGATTTGCCTAGCTGTCTCCCTGTTAAGCAGAGAAACCAAAAACTTTATACACTCACTGTAGCACTTACCTAGGAGGGCGCTACACTAATATAGTGATTGCCGCCGGCTTCCTGGTCCTATGCTGAGCCGCTGTGCTGCTGCTTAGTGAACACAGAGGGTTGCTCGCTTGGCATGGGCAGCATTCAGCAAACACTGTGCATTTTCTCAGTAAAATTGCAGTGTTCTCTGAATGGTGCCCGTGCCGAGTGAAAGACCCCCCTTTATTCATTATAGCTAAATTTAACCCAAACATAATCATTTAATATATTGCAGCTTTTTCCCTTTATTTTCACCTGGTAATCCAGACAGTAACACACTTCCTGTTTTAGGGAATCTGGGTAGAGGAGCATTATCAGTCTAAGGAGAGGATGGTGTTAGATGGACTAGCAGATGTAGATGGACTTGACTAACAAACTAAGCAAAACTAAAGGCACAAATACTTACCCCTGCTCCAATGGTTCCCAATGAGGTCCCTCGCCGATGCCAGCATCTTCTTCCCCTGACTTCTCCTGGGTGTTGTTTTTCACCTGCCTTGATTGGCTGATGCGGGATGACGTCACTCCCGCCCATGTGCTGTAGTCATTCATGCTAGCACACTGACAATGTTGGAAATGTAATAGGACCCTGCCTATCTTTGGGGTTGATTTACTAAAGGTAAATAGACTGTGCACTTTGCAAAGCTACAGAGTTTAGTAAATGAAGTGAAGCTTCACTTTCCAAAGAATATCCAACCATGTGCAAGGAAATGAATAAAAACAGCAATTTTGCTTGCACATGATTGGATGATGGAAGTAAACTAAGCTCATTTGCTGTCATTTGCTAAGCTCTGGAGCAACTGCTCTTGCAAAGTGCACAGCTTTTATTTGCCTTTAATAAATCCACTCCATTATGTTTTCATTTCAGATTCCAGTGAAAAGGAATATTGCCTGCTCTAAATCTCTCTGGGGAAGTTTCAGTCTCTTCCCGATGTAATATTTTGCTCTCAGGGAAATGTGAGCATTTTGTTGACTCGGAGCTGGAGGGATGTTGCCATGGAAGATTCCATGACAACCAATAATGGGATAGATTCCATGGAGGGAGTGTTAACTTTTCTGATGGACCTGCTACTTGTAATGATTTATCCCTCTCTATCTCTGTCTGTAGTGTTCTCTGTACAGCACTACGGTATTTGTCATAGATAACAATGTATAAAAACTTTTAAAAATGTATCACCGATACTTATATAGCGCCAATAATTTCCGCAGTACTTTACATATACATTGTACACTCACACCAGTCCCTGCCCTCAATGAGCTTACAATCTAAGGTCCCTAACTCACATTCATACATACAGGGCCGAGACAAGGGGTGGCAGTTTCCCTGGGCACTGTAGTATCATGAGAGGTGAGAGGGGTGCTGTGAGGAGATTTGGGGGGGGGGGGAGATTTGTGTTAAGAGGGGGTATTTAGGGAGTGACAAAGGGTATGAATTTCTCTGGGATGGGGGGATTCGTGCTAGTAGAGATGAGGGGGTATTTGTGCTAGGAGGATAAATTTGGGAAGGGGTATTCGTGCTAGGAGGCTGGATGGGGGGGGAATATGTGCTGGGAGAGGGGATTTGGAGTGGGGGGAGAGGATGTGTACTAGGAGGGGAGATTTGAGGGTCAGAAGCTTTGTGCTAGGAGGAGTGATTTTTTGGGGGGGATTTGCGGAGAGAGAGCATTTGAACCATAGGTGTGCGTACAGGGTGTGCCAGGTGTGCCTGGGCACACCCTAATCACCCCATGTACATTAACATTATCACTTTTTGTGCCGGTAGGAAGATGGGAAAAAATCTCTCTCTTACTGGCTCTGCCATAAGAGAAGTCTTTAGGCACTTGCCTTTCAATGTGCCAGCATGTGGGGTCATATATATGTAGACACACACAAACACATGTGTTTGAGCTTTGGGGTGCACACCCTAATTTAATAGGCTGCGCACACCTATGATTTGAACTGGGGGGGGGGGGGTTGGCAAAGACTTGTGCTGGGAGGGAGGATTTAAGCAGGGGGTGGATTTGTCCTGTTTATGTTTGTGTTTAGGGGGTAAGCATGCAAGTTAGTGCTCCTTTTTTTTTTTTGTTTGGGGGGGGGGGGATTTTTTCTGACATATAATGCTCATACATCTGGTGGGGGGGGGGGGGGGCACAGTTTTTTCATTTTTCACCCTGGGCTCTAGATGACCTTGTCCCGTTGCTGCATACATACACATACTAGGGCCAATTTATACCTACCAGCGTGTCTTTGTAGTGTGGGAGGAAACCCACGCAGGTACAGGGTGGACATGCAAACTCCAGGCAGGTAGTGCCGTGGTTGGGATATGAACCGGCAACACTAGTGCTACCAGGCAGGAGTGCTAACCAATTAGCCACTGTGTTATACCTTAAAGTGACTGTGCAACTATATATAAATACAAAAATGAATAAATTATAGTCCTTATATCTTGAAGGTGCAAGTGCAATGTGCAGCAAACAGGTTTGAGTGATTAAAGTGCTTGGTATTCAACAAAGATGCATCCTTCATGCAAATGAGGGAAAGAAGAATCCGTCACCAGATGCCCGACTCACTTACCAGATGACCCCTTGGGGTCTAGCATGGGTGAGTGGTAGCTTTAAGAATTCCCGGTGTTTGGCCAGACTCTCGTCCCCCCGCTCTCTTTATGTATCCGGGAGTCTTTTCACTGTGTGAGAAGGGCTGGTATGGATTCTGCTATGTACTCCACTCAAAACGTATACGATGGCTCCATTAATCCATAAGAAGACAAAGGAAGCTCATGGTGTAGTATGTATTATTCCACGATTTAATAAAGAAATGTAGTCACTTACATACTAGTTTACAGGGAACAGCTCCAATGGAGTAGCACCGAAGCCGGTTTGCGTTCTGGCTGCGTTCCAAAAACCGGAAGTGACATAGGGCGTAGCACGGGACCCGACGCGTTTCGTCATCCAACGTATGACGTCATCAGGGATCACGTGCAATCACAAATTGTGATTTGTGGTTTTTATATATATTTAATTATATATATTTATTTTATTTGATATATTAGATTCACAGATAGATATATTGAGCACTGTCTCCCTTCTGTTTCACGTTCACAAACACACTGTAGTTTTTGACTAGCTGCTCAATTTTTTGCTTTTCCTTTGAGTATATATTCATTTTCCCATTTACACTCACAAGCCTAGGCGCGATCACGTGAGTAATAACCATTACTCACACTTTTCTTTTTCCCAATTAGCCACTGTGCTGCCAAGATTATGTCTTGGGGGGGGGGGGGGCATTAGATTGTTAGCTCCTACGGTGCAGAGACTAATGTGACTGGATTAGTATTTACAGGCATATTTGAAGAGAAGTGTTCACAGGCTGCAAAAAAAAAAAAAACCTCATCAGCACGTTCAGGTGAGGAGCTTATGAGCATAAACTTTAGACACCTTTAGCACTTGAGCGCTCACTCATTCCAATGGGCAAAATAAATTGATATTCTGGCCAATGCAGTCCAATTGCTTGACACACCTAAACGTGCCAAAATGTGTCTAAATGCCCGTGCAATACGCGGCTTTAGGAGCGTTTTTTATGCTGGTTTTTTTTTCCTGCCAGGAGTAAAAGGCATTCAAAATTCAAACAGCCAGAGTGCATGATCCCTTCATGCATTGCTTTGCCACCATTAGATATATTTGTTTAGGAATGTTGCAATATTTGACATATGCTAATATCAAGCAAACATTCCTTTTTTCCCATCCGAAACACATTGTACAAATTACTTCCACCCAGAGACACCCATGTGAAACTTCTACATCCATCCTGAGATGGAACAAATAACCAAGTCCATTCATAAACAGACACAGCTTGTCAATTCCAATCTTCCTCCTGATTATTCCCAGGAAGGACGACGTCCACCACTGCCTTTCATATTCTCTAAATTACTCGGGTATTTTACATTGTTTCAGAGGTGGGAATCTTTTCCTTCTATAAATGAAGAGTGGATCGTTCAGCATGCACATGTATGAAAATCAGAGATGTATAGTAACTAAGTAGAACTACTTCACTACTGTACTTAAGTACGGAAAGGCGGTATCTGTTCTTTCCTGGAGTAGAATTTTTTTCTCCTACTTCCACTTTTACTTCACTACATTTTTTCGATGATTTCAATACTTCTACTCCAATATTTTTTTTTGTGCTGCATAGTTACTCATTACAATTATAAAAATTACCACTGCCAGAACAGTAGATGGCAGGTTTCATGAAGCTCAAAACATGTGTATTATCAGTGCATAGGAAAATAAATGCTACTGTATGTATAAATAAAAGCTGCATTTGAAATAATAAAAAAACAATATGATGTTCAAACTTTTGACTTCTTTCTTTAATAACTACATAACACAGTACTTGTACTTTTACTTTCAGTACTTGAGTAGCAATTTTTTTTTTCAAAATTACTGGTACTTTTACTTTCAGTACTTGAGTAGCAAAATTTTTTAAAAAACTACTTGCAATACTTAAGTACAAAAAATGTTGAATACTTTAGTACTTTTACTCGTCACTTTTTGATCGAGCACTTCCACTTCTACTCAAGTCACTTTTTGATCGAGCACTTGTACTTTTACTCAAGTATTAGTTTTGAGTACTTTATACAACTCTGATGAAAATGCTATTTTTACTGTTGAAGTCAACTTTTTACATTCAAAATGCCAATCCCTAATTTTATACAAATATGTCATATAAAAGATTAATGGTAATGTATACCCTATCACTAAAATCTCATATAGTCTTTAATCAGAGATGTATAGTAAGTAAGTAGAACTACTTCACTACTGTACTTAACTACGGAAAGGCGGTATCTGTACTTTCCTAGAGTAGACGTTTTTTCTCCTACTTCCACTTTTACTTCACTACATTTTTTCGATGATTTCAATACTTCTACTCCGATATTTTTTTTTTTGGGCTGCATAGTTACTCGTTACAATTATAAAAATGACCACTGCCAGAACAGTAGATGGCAGGTTTCATGACGCTCAAAACATTTGTATTATCAGCGCATAGGAAAATAAATGCTACTGTATGTATAAATAAAAGCTGCATTTGAAATAATAAAAAACAATATGATGTTCAAACTTTTGACTTCTTTCTTTAATAACTACATAACACAGTACTTGTACTTTTACTTTCAGTACTTGAGTAGCAAATTTTTTTTAAAAACTACTTGCAATACTTAAGTACAAAAAATGTTGAATACTTTAGTACTTCTACTCAAGTCTCTTTTTGATCGAGCACTTCCACTTCTACTCAAGTCACTTATTGATCGAGCACTTGTACTTTTACTCAAGTATGGGTTTCGAGTACTTTATACAACTCTGTCTTTAACACAGAATAAATTGTAAGCTCCTTGAGGGCAGGGACTGATGTGAACGTCTAATGTATATGTAAAGGGCTGCGTAAATTGACAGTGCTAGATAAGCACCTAAAATAAATAAATTAAATACATTTTAAAATCTGGAGCCTTCACTATACAAATTCCCAGGGTACAAGCCAGGGGCGTAACTAGAACTTTTAGGGCCCTGATGCAGGAGACATTAAGGCTCCCTGACCCCAGGGGCCCTTTCCATCAGTCTCCAGGCTTTTTCCTATGGTCTGGGGGTCCTTCCTCTGGGCCCTTCTCCCTGATCCTGGTGGCCGTTTACCCCATCATAGGGCCCTTTATACGTTCCCACATCAGGACACTTATTCACAGAGGCATAACTAGAACCTTCAGTGCCCCGGTGCAAAAAATCATGAAGAGCCCCCTTCAAGTTTGGTGCTCTTCCCACTGATCCTGGGGCCCTTTACTCTCATTGCAGGACCCTTTAACAAGTTCTGCAGTGGGCTCCCTTCCTGCCATCTTGGGGCCTGTCCACGGTGGTGGAATGCCAGGGGCCAGTCGCAAGTGTGACCCTTGTGATTCTGCTAGTTCATCCACTGGTGTCAGTAGTTTTTATTTTTTGGTATTTTAATTGTATTATTACAATGTGACTGACTATGACTCTGTCCATTTAGAAAAGGAAGGAGCTGGTAAATTACATATTTACCGACCCCTTCCTGGTTCTCTATTGTGTCCTATCCTATCCTATCCAGGTGTACAGGGGAGCCGCACAGGCCCCTGGAGCATGGGGCCCGGTTGCAATTGCAACCCCTGCAACCCCTGTAGTTACGTTCCTGCTTATTCACTTATTCTGCAGCTACACATAAACATGTCAATGATAGAAGGTACAGGACAGGTAACCAGACCCTGTGTGTGTCGGGGGGGGGGGGGGGGGGTCAGTCTCTGTATAAATAGTTTATAAGAAGATAATAAAAAAAATTTAAAAAATTGAATTTCTTCATCAGTTTAGGCCAATATGTATTCTGCCACATATTTTTGGTAAAACAGATTCCAACTAAGTGTATATTGATTGGTTTCTGCAAAAGTTATAACGTTTACAAACTATGGGATAGATTTATAGAATTTCTATTTTTTTTTTACTAGCAATGGCGGTGATCAGCTATTTTTAGCGGGACCATGACATTGCAGCGGACAGACCTGACAATGAGTGACACTTTTTGGGGACCAGTGACACCAATACAGTGATAAGTGCTTAAAAATGCACTGTCACTGTACTAATGACACTGGCTGGGAAGGGGTTGACATCAGGGGCGATCAAAGGGTTGAATGTGTTCCTAGGGCAGTGATGGGGAACCTTGGCACCCCAGCTGTATTGGAACTACATTTCCCATGATGCTCAACTACACTGCAGAGTGGCATGGTTAATGTAGTTTCAAAACATCTGGGGTGCCAAGGTTTGCCATCACTGTCCTAGGGCGTGCTTGTGTCCGGGAGGTGTTTTAAATGGGGGAAGACAGAGATCCGTTTTTGCTGAAATACAAGATCTCCATCTTCCCCACTCACAGAACGGCAGTCTGTCTTGTTTACATAGGCAGACCACCGTGCTGCCTCTCTCGGGAAGAATTGCGGGTTGCCGGCGAACATCGGGTCTGCAGGACGCGCTAATTGGCTCCTGCTGTGTCCGATCACAATAGGAGCAGCGCCTCAGACCAGGAACTAGAAACCACGTACAGGTACGATTTTGCGCAGGAAGGCCATTCTGACGTGGTATATATGCAGGAGGGGGCGGTCTGGAAGTGGTTAAAGGAGAATTTTACAAAAAAAATGATTAGTTAAACCCACAAGTGCTTGTTTTTCACCAATGCCTTTCCTTTTTACTTTTACATAGTTACATAGTTAGTGAGGTTGAAAAAAGACATCAGTCCATCCAGTTCAACCCATGATGCGTGTGTGTGTTTGCTTTTAACCGTACATTGTATACCCCTGTCTGTTGTACATTGTATACCCCTGTATGTTGTACATTGTATACCCCTGTATGCTGTACATTGTATACCCCTGTATGTTGTACATTGTATACCCCTGTATGTTGTGGTCTTTAAGGTGTCCATCTAATAGTTTTTTGAAACTATCAATGCTCCCTGCTGATACGACTGCTTGTGGAAGAGAATTCCACATCCTTACCGTTCTTACAGTGAAGAACCCCTTACGCACTTTAAGGTTAAACCGCCTTTCCTCTAGTTTTAGTGAGTGGCCTTGTGTCTTATTGTATCTCCTCTCTCTGAATAGTTTGTTCCTTATGCTCGGGTCACCAGTACAGTATTTGTACATTGATATCATATCCCCCCTCAATCGTCTTTTCTCCAGAGAGAAAAGGTTCAGTGCTTGTAGTCTTTCCTCATAGCTGATGTCCTCCATTCCCCTAATTATTTTTGTTGCCCTTCTCTGGACTTTCTCCAGTTCCAGCACATCCTTCCTGAGGACCGGTGCCCAGAACTGGACAGCATACTCCAGATGTGGCCGGACCAGAGTCTTGTAGAGTGGGAGAATAATCTCTTTATTTCTGGAGTGAATCCCCTTTTTTATACAACCCAGTATTCTGTTGGCTTTGCTTGCGGCGGCTTGGCATTGCATGCCACTGCCAAGCCTGTTGTCTACCAGTACCCCCAGGTCCTTTTCCATCCTAGACTCACCCAGAGGTTTCCCCCCCTAGTGAGTAGCTTGCTTTCTGGTTTCTGGCCCCCAAGTGCATTACTTTACATTTATCAACATTAAACCTCATCTGCCATGTAGTTGCCCACCCCGTTATTTTGTTCAGGTCTGCTTGCAAGGTTTCCACATCCTGCATAGAAGATATTGGCATGCCTAGTTTAGTATCATCTGCAAATACTGAGATTGTACTCGATATCCCCTCCTCTAGATCATTTATGAACAAATTAAACAGGATTGGTCCCAGGACAGAACCCTGGGGGACCCCACTTTCCACACCCGCCCAATCCGAGTACTCCCCATTAATCACCACCCTCTGTACTCTCCCCTGGAGCCAGTTCTCTATCCAGGTACTCACCTTCTGATCCATACCTACCTTCCTTAGTTTGTACAGTAAGCATTTGTGGGGAACGGTGTCAAAGGCCTTTGCAAAGTCCAGATACACCACATCCACAGGCTTACCTTTATCTAGGTGGCAGCTCACTTCATCGTAGAAGGTTAATAGATTGGTTTGGCACGAACGATTTTTCATGAATCCATGCTGATTACTACTTATAATACCGTTTTCATTACTAAAGTCTTGTATGTGGTCCCTTATCATCCCCTCCAAAATTTTGCAGACTACAGATGTTAGGCTGACCGGCCTATAGTTACCCGGGATACACCTCGGCCCCTTTTTAAATATTGGTACCACGTTGGCTTTTTTCCAATCAGCTGGCACCATACCCGTCTGTAAACTGGATTTTGAAATTCACAAATGCAGCAATTTTGAAATTGGATGAAAGGTTTAGCACCGGGAAACACTTTTTTAAAGCTAAAAAGTGCATTTTATGTGCAACTATATAGATCAAGGATCCTCAAACTACGGCCCTCCAGTTGTTGCAGAACTACGCATCCCATACGTTTACATAGTTACATAGTTGAGGTTGAATAAAGACAATAGTCCATCCAGTTCAACCTGTGTAGGTGTGTGTGGCCGTAATCATCTCTCATACCCCTGAATGTTCTGATCCTTGAGATGTACGTCTAAGAGTCTTTTGAAAGCCACCATACTTCCCACAGAAACCACCTCTTGTGGTAGAGAATTCCACAATCTTGTAGCCCTAACAGTAAAGAACCCCCTGCGTTGCCTGAGGTTAAAACGCTTCTCCTCTAATCGCATTGTATGCCCTCGAGTACTCATGCAATCCTTTCGACTGAATAGCTTTTTTTCTATGCTGAGATCACCATTGAGATATTTATAAATTGCTATCATGTCCCCCCTCAGGCGTCTCTTCTCCAGGGAGAATAATTCGAGCGATTGCAGACGCTCTTCATAATTAAGGTCCTCCAATCCCCTAATTAGTTTATAAGGCATTGTAAAACTCTGACATTCACAGACATGACTAGGCATGATGGGAATTGTAGTTCCCGAACAACTGGAGGGCCATAGTTTGAAGACCCCTGCTATAGATCATACCAAAATGAGGGAAAAATGCAGAGGAAAGAGGGACAGAGGGACTTTGTTTCAAACCAGGGACAGTCCCTCCGAATTAGGGACAGTTGGGAGCTAAGCTCCCCCCAGAATGACAATGCTACTGTCTGCTCTACCCCCTGTTCTCCTTCATCCACAGTGGGGGCGCTATAATACAGGTAGGTGCGGTACTGACCAGATCACTGGGTGAAAACAGAGGGCAAAAAAAACTAAAAAAAAAAGATAGATGCAGTCACCACATCTAATGATTGGTAAGCAGCAATATGTGACATTTTTTGTTTTAGGTTTGGAACCGCTTACATCTCCTATTATATATTACTATGTATATATTTTCTCAAGCCTTCAGAGAAGGTGAGATCTGTGTCCATGTACAAAACAAAAAGTCAGAGGATGCTGAAGGCTGGTTAGGACTCCCATCCAGTCCCCGAGGTTTGCAGATGATGCCGCTTGTGAACCAATGAGCTTGTGTACAGTGTTGCTAATTAGACGCTCATCCATCAATAACGTGGGCAATGAATGACTTTGGCTTGTCAGAAAACACCTTAGTAATTCAAGCACATCCAGAGCTGTGTGCAGCAGCCATACAAAGCATGGACAAGCCCACTATGGGGATTCCCAGAAGCCAACGCCATGTCTAGAAAGGCAGTTGGCAAAGTCTGAACAGGACAATCCTTGGATTAGTCGCTTCTTCTGTCTGAGCAGCCGCATGCAAGCTGCCATCTTGGCTCTAAAAAGTGTTACACCACTTGTTACCTGATTGTGCCATTTTATTATTGACTTTTCTTTTTTTAGTTTTAAACCGTAAATGGATGACACTTAGTTTGCTAAAGAAATGTGTATTTGTTTTGATAAAATACTGTTTTCACTTTTTTTTTGCATTGAAATAATTAATACTCAGTAAGGATAGCCACTTGCCTGTGTTTGCCTAATTTGTCTGGAATGCTTGATGAAAACGTAATGATCCACACCAAATTTGGATTAGTTATAAATCCATTAGGTCTGCTAGTGGGCTGTAGCTGGACCAGTGTAAGAACAAAGATCATAGGAATGCATACGGGGTGTGTCCAATGTGACAGGACACACCCTAATCACCCCGTGCAGCGCGGATTCCCTCTGCTGCCCAGCCTCCCTGTGTGCCCCTTTCCCCTCAGCACTACCGGCATTCCTTCTCTTCTCTACCACCGGCTGCTGCTGCAGGCACACAAGGGGATGTTTCAGGATGGAGAACAGGGGGAGGGGCTGATAAATATGTCATTTACCGACCCTCCCTTTTCTGAATAAACACAGTGAGTGATCAGTACCGGTCAGTCACTGCGTGCTTACATAATGGAAGCATAGTAAACTGGGTTTTCTGGTAAGCACAAATTTAAGCAGCGCTAGCACTCAATAATAAAAATATAAATAACCCTATGTTGTACTTCAATTAAATATGTATAACACTCTAGTGATAATATAGGTTCTAATAAATAGTGTAAATGGTTATACCAACCTTAATAAATAGCATTCAATGGTGATAAGAAATAAAGTGCTGAAATTTAGTGAATAAAAACCTTAAATATATATGAAAATTAATTACTAAAAATTAGTGAAAAAAGTCCATAAATATATTGAAATCAACAATCAAGTGAAATATTATAGTCCTTATAGTAATCCCAAAATAAGGTGCTCCAGTGCTGGTAAACAATAAAGTGCTCCAAGAGTGAAGGGTGCCCCTCTCAGTTCCCTACTCACCAAAACGCCAATAATTTGGAGCCTTAGAAATATTGCACATAAGCCTTGGCACCAGGATTCTTAAAAGGATTCCTCCATACGCTTTTCCCTAGATAATCATGGGTCCGCTTGCGCATCCACAATGTAACAAATCGTATAGGCAAATACAAAACACGCCTCGTGTTTACGCCGCTCGGCGTGCGTTCCACGGGCAGGAAGTAACCACCTGGAAGTGACGTGCCGCTCCGTGCGTGACAGGAAATACGTCAACACGTTTCGCCGTAAGTTCCGACGTTTTCAAAGTCTCTTTGAAAAGAGAACGAAACGCGTTGACGTATTTCCTGTCACGCACGGAGCGGCACGTCACTTCCGGTTGGTTACTTCCTGCCCGTGGAACGCACGCCGAGCGGCGTAACCACGAGGCGTGTTTTGTATTTGCCTATACGATTTGTTACATTGTGGATGCGCAAGCGGACCCATGATTATCTAGGGAAAAGCGTATGGAGGAATCCTTTTAAGAATCCTGGTGCCAAGGCTTATGTGCAATATTTCTAAGGCTCCAAATTATTGGCGTTTTGGTGAGTAGGGAACTGAGAGGGGCACCCTTCACTCTTGGAGCACTTTATTGTTTACCAGCACTGGAGCACCTTATTTTGGGATTACTATAAGGACTATAATATTTCACTTGATTGTTGATTTCAATATATTTATGGACTTTTTTCACTAATTTTTAGTAATTAATTTTCATATATATTTAAGGTTTTTATTCACTAAATTTCAGCACTTTATTTCTTATCACCATTGAATGCTATTTATTAAGGTTGGTATAACCATTTATTTATTAGAACCTATATTATCACTAGAGTGTTATACATATTTAATTGAAGTACAACATAGGGTTATTTATATTTTTATTATTGAGTGCTAGCGCTGCTTAAATTTGTGTTTACCATTTTCCCTAAGCTTTTCTTAGTGTTGCAGCAGCTGCACCTTATATACACGTTTTTAATTTTACATTTTCACTTGAAATTTTGATTTCTAAGAGATCATTCAGTAGCGCGGGTTTTAAATTAGTTTTTCACAAACTGGGTTTTCTGTTTGTGAAAAAACAGGAAGCCCCTCAGCACAGAGCACTTCCCATCCATTCATTGTTCAGTGCAGCTGAGGCCGCAGGGAAAGACATCAGGTGTCTGTTTAAAAAAATAATTGAGAAAATAAGAAAAGAAAATAAGAAACTATGGACACCATCCACTGCCTTACTGACACCAATCTCTGCCCTACTGACACCATCCACTGCCTTACTAAATCCAATCTCTACCCTACTGACACTGTCCTCTGCTCTACTGACACCATCCACTGCTCTACTGACACCGTCCACTGCTCTACTGACACCGTCCACTGCTCTACTGACACTGTCCTCTGCCCTACTGACACCGTCCACTGCCCTACTGACACCGTCCACTGCCCTACTGACACCATCCACTGCTCTACTGACACCATCCACTGCTCTATTGACACCATCCACTGCCTTACTAAATCCAATCTCTACCCTACTGACACTGTCCTCTGCTCTACTGACACCGTCCACTGCTCTACTGACACCGTCCACTGCTGTACTGACACCATCCACTGCCCTACTGACACTGTCCACTGCTGTACTGACACCATCCACTGCTCTGACACTGTCCACTGCTCTACTGACACCGTCCACTGCTGTACTGACACTGTCCTCTGCCCTACTGACACCATCCACTGCTCTACTGACACCGTCCAATGCCCTACTGACACCATCCATTGCTCTGCTGACACCATCCATTGCTCTGCTGACACCATCCTCTGCTCTACTGACACCGTCCACTGCTCTACTGACACTGTCCTCTGCCCTACTGACACCATCCACTGCTCTACTGACACCATCCAATGCCCTACTGACACCATCCTCTGCTCTACTGACACCGTCCTCTGCCCTACTGACACCATCCACTGCTCTACTGACACCGTCCTCTGCCCTACTGACACCGTCCACTGCCCTACTGACACCATCCACTGCTCTACTGACACCGTCCTCTGCTCTACTGACACCATCCACTGCCCTACTGACACCGTCCACTACTCTACTGACACCGTCCAATGCCCTACTGACACCATCCACTGCTCTACTGACACAGTCCTCTGCCCTACTGACACCATCCACTGCTCTACTGACACCGTCCTCTGCCCTACTGACACCGTCCACTGCCCTACTGACACCGTCCACTGCTCTAATGACACCGTCCACTGCCCTACTGACACCGTCCACTGCCCTACTGACACCATCCACTGCCCTACTGACACTATCCATTGCTCTGCTGACACCATCCTCTGCTCTACTGACACCGTCCACTGCCCTACTGACACCGTCCACTGCCCTACTGACACCGTCCACTGCCCTACTGACACTATCCATTGCTCTGCTGACACCATCCTCTGCTCTACTGACACCGTCGTCCACTGCTCTACTGACACCATCCACTGCTCTACTGACACCGTCCACAGCAGAAAGTAAAAAAATATTCTTTTTTTTCAAAATTGTCAGCCATTTTTTTGTTTATAGCACAAAAAATAGAAACCGCAGAGGTGAACAAATACCACCAAAAGAAAGCTCTATATGTGGGAAAAAATGGACAAAAATGTTATTTGGGTTCAGCGTCGCACGACCGCGCAATTGTCAGCTAACGTAATGCAGTGTCGTATCGCAAAAAATGACCTGGTCATGAAGAAGGGAGGGGTAAATCTTCCGGAGCTGAAGTGGTTAATTGCGGTCAAATTGAAAGAGGATTAAAGTGGAAAAAAACTAAGTTAATCGCATTGAATGTGTTTTTTTTTGTTTTGTTTTGCTGTGTTCAACTGGTTCAATTTCGATCCCCTCTTGATGGAAATCACCATTTTATGCCTTTGATTGCTTTGCAATTAAAAAAATAGTGAAATTCAGAGTTCCATCGCTTTATCCAATTGCCATGTGCCAGTTTAAGAGCGTCATTCAAGGGTGGCGTATTTTACATCATTTTTCATATGTGAGAATTTAATTTCCAGTGTCCCAGAACTGTGACTTTCGTTAGCGGTTTTTCCTCTTGGCTGCGCTGAACAAAATTGTCCACATCTGTTTTTCTTAGATACTTTTGTAAAAACTGAAATCTCTGAAATGTATCCCAAACGTGCAGTCAGTTCCTCCACATAATTAATGACACAAAACGAATGATTGTTTTGATAGAGCATTACAAAGCAATGCAAGCTGTGACCCCTGGAGACTTAGAGCCAGGTTGAGGGTCTGGCAGGATTCCATGACTGTCATTGAAAATTGATGGAATCCAGCAGACTTCAATGGGAGGATAAGACACAGTGTTCCCACTTCCTCTGCCCTTTCTTCCTCTTCTAAAATGTCACCTTGCAAGGATTGTGTAACTTGGCAGCACTGAAAAGAGCAGTCTGATGTGGCAGGAAAGTAAGATGATGTCCCTTTAACCTCTGTGTGTTGAAGAGGAACAAAACCTGCCCAGTCCCTTGGAGAAAGCCCATCCAACAATTTTCTGTAAATGAAAACCCCACCCAATCTCCTTCACTTGACAAATAAAACATAACTGTGTCACTATTCTTGCTCCTCTTCCCTTCATCTGCATAGATACTCTTTAACCACTTTACCACCGGAGGATTTTGCTGTCTTACGTCCAGGCCACTTTTTGCGATTCGGCACTGTGCGACTTTAACGGACAATTGCGCGGTCGTGCGACGCCCGTACCCAAACAAAATTTACGTCCTTTTTTTCCCACAAACAGAGCTTTCTTTTGGTGGTATTTGATCACCTCTGTGATTTTTACTTTTTGCGCTAAAACAAAAAAAGTGCGTAAATTTTGAAAAAATAACAATATTTTTCACATTCTTTTATATGAAATTCCCCCCCAAAAAAATGTAAAAATCAAAATTTTTTTAAAATTTTTGGCCAATTTGTTTTCTGCTACCTATGTTTGGTAAAAAAAATCACAATAAGCGTATTTTGATTGGTTTGCGCAAAAGTTATTGCGTTTACTAACTAAGGGAAAGATTTCTGTCATTTTTGGTGTTTTTTTTAACGAGTAATGGCGGCGATCTGCGATTTGTTTTGCGGGACTGCGACATTGCGGCGGACAGATCGGAACCTTGACTGACATTTTTGACACTTTTGGGGGTACCGGTGACATTACTACAGTAATCAGTGCTATAAATATGCACTGTTACTGTAAAAATGACACTGGCAGGGAAGGGGTTCGTTTTATTGGAGAGGGAGGGGTTAATGTATGCCTGGTGCTTACTTACATGTGTGGGGGGAGGTGACTGAGTGACACAGGGACAGATCGCAGGTTGAGATATGCTGAACCCTGCAATCTGTCACTGTCTGTCACTTAGGAGATCCGCCCGCTTTGTTTACACAAGCGGGCGGATCTCCAGACTCGATTCCCCGACGATCGGGGAAGAGCAGCAGCGATCGCTGCCGCTCCTCCCCTGCCCCGACTCCCGCTGTGAATGAATACAGTGGGAGCGAGCCTCCAGCGGCGCGCGAGCGCCGCCCACAAGGGGAGGAGTCCAGCGACGTAGGTCTACGTCGCTGGACGATAATTAACCACTTTGCCGCAGTAGAGCTCGAGTGAGCAGTCGGCAAGTGGTTAATTGTGTTGGATAAAACAATACTGATTTGGGCAGTACTGGGACAAGGTCTTCCAGTGCCTAAGGCAAAGATGCAAAACTGCGCCCCCAGCGAGGGGAGGAGGTGACTTTACTATAAAGAGAAAAATTGAACAAAAGTTCAGAAGGTGGGACTTTATATGAGGCTCTGCCCAATAGGGCACTTTACTTCCATGCTATTATTTGTGAATACTTATATATATTTTTATATTCACTCATGCAGATACCTCTGGTGACTTCTATTTTGATACCGCCCCTCACTCAATATCTTGGCTACACTTCTCTTCTTTGAGTGTCCTCTTGATGCGCCCTATGTTGGTTGCTGGGTGGGCTCCCACAGCTCCCGGCATGGATGTTTTTGCCTTCTTGACCCATGCTTCAGGATGTTCCTACATCTTTGTATACTGATTCTACCATTTTATATACTTTATGATGCACTTGCTCTTGATAAAGTGGAATTGCCCACGAAACGCGTCGAGCCTATTACCGATGCATCTACCTTACCATATATTTGGACTTTACAACTGTTTATCTATAGTTACTTCTGATTTTATGTACATTTTTTTTATCACATCATGTGCCTCTACTATTATGCCCTGTACTGTATCATGGTTTTGAGTATTATATGTATGTACTATGCAATAGATGCAATGTTATACAAGTTTATATGTATTATTAAACCTGCTTTTCTCTTTCATCAGTGATTCCACTTTTTTTATTACCAACCGCTTGTCCACACACTTCATATAAAGTCCCATGTTCCCCCTCTTTTTTACCGTTTCCCCTGTTAATTACCCTTTTTTGGTAATGGGCTACATTGTACCAATGTATAATAATTACTGCTACATTACTATGTTTTTACCTTCTTATCTTTGTACAAGCCCACTGCCTGACGTACTTTTTCTACTTATTTTAATTAATTTATTCCCCTCATATTCATATGACTTTACTATAAAGTCAGTACCTGTTCCCAAGCGGGATGCTAGGCGGTCTGTCACGAGTAGTGATGCTGTTTAGCTACTCCTGCCAGCCTTGTAACAGAAGGAAGCTGCCCCCATCCCTACATTAACCCATAATGCCCAGGGCAGCTGCGCCTCCCACCTACCTCTTGTCCCGGCCCTGGGTTTGTACAGTTTTTGGACCAAAAGGTAACCAAAAATAAATCACTTTGAAGTTTTTTTGTTTTTTTAATTTCTTGATACGCAGTACATTTTCACACATAAGTCCAACTTATAATGGAGCTTACATGGTATATAAAGTAACTTCAGATGGCTGCACTCCACAAAAAAATACATTTAATTGAAAAACTATGTAAAAACACATGTACAGGCAAAGAAGGTACAGGGGGTGCTGTTCTAGAGGAGTTAACGCGTTTTGTGCTAGTTCAGCGCTTACTCACCTGAATGAGCAGTCCTTAGCTTTGGTTCTTCAGCCAACTAATGATAGAGCCTTGTCTTTATGGTGGTGCACATAAATACAGTCTCAGTAAAGTCTGCATGCAGTGAATAGGGCTGCTTTAGGATGAACAGTCCCTTAGACTCAGCTAGCAGTGATAGGTTAATGGCAATAGTGTCCCCTTACAAGTGCCAACAATACAGCCACATTTATCCTGCTGTCCAGGTGTCAGCTCACTTCTGGGATTGCCAGCTGTGACTGCAGTCATCAGCCCACTAGTTAATAGTGCTCTGATTTCTTACTCAGGCCGCAGGCTGGTGCACACTCAGCTGTATAGATGTGCACACTCCGGTCCCCCTCACATCAAGAGTAAGTTGCCCGGTCTTCAGGCCGGGAAAATACAAATCTTTCTCCTCCTATTTCAGTCTCTCTCTGGGAATTTTAGTCCACCGGTTCATTAACTGCCTTACCAGAACTTTCAAACTACATCTCTCATAGTTCACTGCTGCCACCATTAAAATCTCTTGAGCTCCTTTGCTTGTTAGCTCCCCCTGGTGGATGGAGACAAGGTTACCTTAGCCCATTCAGCCTGAAGTCCAGTGGGGGCACAGAAAGCACTATAGAACACTGTCTTAAGTCGCTCTCTGTCTCTAGCCAAGCAATAGGCTACAAACCTTTATTCCAAAAGGAAAAAAACGGCTTGTGTAACTGCAAAGTGAGCTGGAGTTTGGCTTCAGGCTGGGTTCACACTTTTGCAAATTTGCGGTGTGTTTCCCCGCATCCAATTTGTATGACAGGAGACTGTGAATGGCTCTCAATGGAGCCGGTTCACACATCTTCGTGCCGGCTGCAGAGCGGATTACAAAGAGGTCCTGTGCGTCTTTGGCTCAGTTTCAGGTACAAATTCCGGCAAAAATCTGGGCCTGATTTGTCCCTGACACAGAGAACAGGGACGTATAGGACCCCTGCTGTGAGCCGCATGCGACTCAAGTATGAACCCAGCCCTAATGTATGTAAATCTGCTAGTACATCTAACACTCCCATACCCCAAGAATGACAGTGCTGCTGTCTGCTGTGCCCCTGTTCTCCTTCATACAGAGTGGGGGTGCTCTAATACAGGAGGTGTGTTACACGCCAGTTCACCAGGTAAAAACAGAGGAAAAAGAGCCTAAAAAAAAAACAAAAAGACGAATGCAGTCACCACATCTAATGATAAGCCACAATATATTATATTTTTGGTTTTGGGTTTAATACTGCTTTAAATGGATGGATTTAGCTCCACTTTCACGTGTCAGGGGGGAGTGTGGAAAATTCTGCTCAATGGTGTCACAGATAGAAAAAGGACCTGAAAGAAATTTCTACTCTTCTTCACTCAGTCCAAAACTAAAAAGAAAATGTCCGGAGTGTGGCTTTAATCACTATAGATGAGAAGGTCTCGGAGTGTAGGCCCGGCGTTACCATAAAAGCCTTCACTAATCCTTTAGCTGCGCTGCTCATCCTCCATATCTAAAACACGAGCCTCCAAAAATGTATAGAGGATTCTGTTCAAATTTTGTTCTTTCACTTGGCCAGTCTCAAATGTCAGCTGCCATCCCCGGGGAAAGATGATCTGTTCAGTGTTTTAAAGAGAGAGTGAATTATGGTGTTCAGGAATCTCAGCTTGCACCAGGCAGACACGGTTATCTGTGGAGTTGCCTTCCCTCCTCTCCCACTCTATAAACACCACGGATGAATGATAGGCATTAAACAAGCTGAAAGCTTTTATTTCACACTGTAAAAATGGAAGAAATACATTGTCTGAGGCTTTGAAAGTGATCCTCTTCATTACCTTTTCTAAATAAGCAGTGACATATTTTACTCTTTCTTCCATATATCTTCTCAGTCTGTAAATATATAAAAATAGAAACATAGGACAACAACGACTTATTTGAATATCAACGAAAGATGCCGTTGTGCAACAGTGAAATGTATGTGGTTCCAGGTTCTGTTCTACCTGAGATAGTTGTCACTTCTGGGGATGGCCAGACTCAGCTGCAAACTGAGCAGACCACGACTCCATCAGTTCCCGCAATCTTCCAACGATTCCATTAGCTCCCGCAATCTTCCAACGACTCCATCAGCTCCCGCAATCTTCTAACGATTCCATCAGCTCCCGCAATCTTCTAACGATTCCATCAGCTCCCGCAATCTTCCAACGACTCCATCAGTTTCCGCAATCTGCCAACGACTCCATCAGTTCCCGCAATCTTCCAACGACTCCATCAGTTCCCGCAATCTTCCTTATGTCGAAAGTTGGTAAAAGGATCTTGCCACCCCTCCGCATCAAGGTGTGTGGAATAAGATTTGGCTTTCCCCATTTCCAAGTGTTCATGTAGCATACATAGTTAGACAGGTTGAAAAAAGACACATCTAGTTCAACCAATAAAAGGGAAAAAAATCATATAATGCCATATACACAATTCTATACTCACAGTTGATCCAGAGGAAGGCAAAAAGCCCCAGCAAGCAGGATCCAATTTGCTTCAGCAGGGGAAAAAAATTCCTTCCTGATCATATAATTTCCTGGATCAACTTTACCTATAAATATTAGTATCCAGTTATATTATGTACACCCAGGAAAGAATCCAGGCCTTTTTTTAAAGCAATCTACTGAGCTGGCCAGAACCAGCACTTGAGGGAGTCTATTCCACATTTTCACAGCTCTTACTGTGAAGAAACCTTTCCATTTTTGAAGATGAAATCTCTTTTCCTCTAGACGTAAGAGTGCCCTCTTGTCCTCTGTGATGGCCTTAAAGTGAATAACTCAACACCAAGTTCACTATATGAACCAGTTATGTACTTATACATGTTGATCATATCCCCCCTTAATCTCCTCTTCTCAAGAGAGAATAAACTCAGTTCCTCTAAACTATCCTCATAGCTGAGGATTTTGCTCAAGAAAATGCTGTCACAATGGTATATGACCCCTGACAACATTTTTGAAGTTCGCCCCTGCTGTTTCCCCAATGTGCTTTCAGGGCTGTAGGTAACCTGGCATTCTCATCCATATCTGGTGGCCATGCCCCAAAGTACCTTGATTTGGGACAAGGGTATAATCCATGATCAGGTTTAACATCTCACTAGCTTGCAACCCCTGTGAGGTCCTTTTGCGTAAACCGATCACAACTCTTAACCACCAACCAGAGAAAACTGGTGGGATATGTGTTTCTGGCAGCTCAGCAAGCACTGGCTAGAGCCTGGAGACAGGGGGTACCCCTCAGGGCCACTGTCAGCCTCCTCAACACTGTATCTGCATCTTCTACCTGACCTCCCCTACTGGCCCATGTCTATTTATGAGGTTATCCCAGTCCCCTGCCAGCCCACCACTGGGAATTGATTGAAGCCTCATAAATATGCATGGCAGCTCCTCCTAACCTCCGCCCTCAAATTCTAGAAAGTTCTCCAACCTTCCAGACATCAGGGGCAGGCACCAGAGAACTGCCAAGATGAATTATCCAGCCCTGAACTCCAATAACCCTGACCCAATTATAGACTCAAAAGTTTACAGCATGAGTCAGGATATGGTTTGCCTACTCTACTTCTAGCACAAATTAGAGGGTGCTACACTCATCTTATTATAGACCAAACCTTTCTCTCAATCTGACGCTCTTTGTCATTGCCCCTATACACCCCAGTCGCTGACCCACAGGGCATTTCCCCTATTATCCTCCCTTCCCCATCTTCTCCCTTCTTTATTTTGCCATCCCATGCAAACGTCTCCCTTTCTTCTTGCTTTCAGTTCTTTCCTGTCCTCCTTCCGGCCTATCTTCCTTTCCTTGCTCCTCCATCCTGCTCTAGCACACCTTCATGAAGTATTTGATGCTTTCCCCCTCCAATGATAGCTAAAACAGAGCTATCCTCGTCTAAAACACCCATTTCCCTCTTGGAGTTTTTGCCTCATAATGACTCACACTATACGTGTATGTGTACTGTGTTCTAGTTTTCTGGTGGACCCCTTTGCAGATTGCACCTCTGTACTACCTGGCGTTCCTTGTGCCTTTGTGTATTTTCTTGTCCTGTTGTGGAAAACTTAAAAAACACAAAACATTCTTTGTGAAACAAACTGATCAGACCAGGAACACTGGAACACTGGACCAAGAAGACTTGGACGTGTCTTGAGGCTCACCTTGGTGCCAAACTGTACAAGGCCCCGCCCCACTTTTTCTTCGATAGGATAGCTACCTTCCTGCTGTAGATATAACCCTCCGCCATATTTTGTCACACTCCTAAGCATGGGCCCGCTTATAACATTCCTGGCTGGAGGCCAATAGTATTTGTTTAACCTCCTAGGCGGTAATCCCGAGCGTGACTCGGGGTTGGTTTTTCATATCAGGAGCGGTAACCCCGAGTCACGCTCGGGGTGGATAGGCAGAGAGCGCAGCGGTGTTCTCTTACCTTATCCTGGCGATCCAGCAATGATCTCTCATTGCTGAGATCGCCAGCAGAGAGTCCCGCCGCTCCTCCGTCCACCGTCGGTCTGATCACTTCCTAGTTCCGTTCCCTGCAGCAGCAATGCTGCATGGGAGCGGAACTAGGGAGGGAAATTCAAAAAAAAAAAAAAAAAAAAAAACGTTGCACAAAACACATAACACATTTTATATTATATATATATATATATATGCATATATATATATATATATATATATATATATATGCATATATATATATATATATATATATATATATGCATATATATATACATACATACACATATATATATATATATGCATATATATATATATATATATATATATATACCGGTATATATATGTATGCATATATATGTGTATATATGTATATATATATATATATATATATATATATATGCACACACACACATATACATATATATATATATATATATATATATATATAAAATTATATTATTGATTCAATTATAATTCATGCGTTATATATTACACATATATATATATATATATACACACACATACACACACACATATATATATATATATAATATATAATGCATGAATTATAATCTAATCAATAATATCATTTTATTATATATATTATATATTAAATAATAAAATGATATTATTGATTCGATTATAATTCATGCGTTTGTGTTTCAAATTTATCACTAGACTCTTGTTTTGGTCAGGTTTAAGTCAGTAATTACTAAGAATTGTAGGCCTATAAAACATAACGCCAAATTTCCATGAAAACAATTGTACCGCTTTTGGTATGTAATTCCTGACATAATCATACCGCCAGGGAGGTTAATAGAATGTCCACACACATAATGCATTTTTCGCATTTGAATGTAACTTTGCTCACATTGACATACTTACAGAATTCCCTAGTGCAGAATGCCACATTCTGTAGTTGTCATTTAGGTGTAGAAAGCCAGCAGATCCTTTGTAAGCCATCTTCCCTTTGCACCTTCTACCTGTGAGAACACCATAGAGTTGGTGCCACTTCCCCCATGTCCACAGCATTTAGCCTCCAATCAAGGTGCCCTCATTTGTATACCAGTCTCTCCCAATGCTCCTTTTATAGCTCTGTCCAGCCACGTACACTCCCAGATAGCACCCCCACCCCCCTTTGAATTAGTACTCACATCAAAGGACTCTGGCCTAGCCTAAAATGCCTTCTGCGCCTCGCTTATGACCAACAGAAAACCGTAAAAAGAGTAAGGGTGACTCCCAGGGCCTTGTTTAACACAGGGCAAAAGGGGCAGCCGCTCCGGGCCCAGTCATTGTTTTGGGGCCCAAAGCAGCTCCCCCTTGAGCCCACACTGACCACAAATAGTGGATTTAGGAGGGCCAAAAAAAAAAATGTTTGCCCAGGGTCCAATCAATATTAAAGATGGCCCTGGGGACTACAGGTGTTCCTACCGGGTTCTGAACCACCTCATCTGGGGCTTTAGCCCTGTTAGGGGCCCTTAGACAGTAGCTGAATACATATGGATAGCTCTTCAGCGTTTGGCTCCCATGCCCCATCTCACTTGGCCCCTTCCATCCTGATACTTATATGGGCACTAACTCTACCCTTTACATCACTAGAAGAAGGTTTTCTCGAAAAGGGGCCTAACACGCAATTACCACTTTCCCTATACCATACTATATTGGGAACAGAGCCATCCAATGGCAAGCGAGATAACTGCAACTGTTAAATTTGAGCAATGAATGTTAATAGAATTATCTTGAAATGCACTAGAAGACTTAAATTGGGGCTTAATAGAGCCTATCATCTCCTAACGGCCCTAAGAAAGGCTGGTTGGGTCCAGTGCTATTAGGTGACCAAGTCTTTATGAAGCCTTAATGTAGATCCTCTCGTGTATTTTATGGTGATTCTATTAACATCCATTGCTCAAGGTGAGCCTCAATACACATCCGAGAGTTGATTGTCCTTTGAAAGATTTTTTTTATTGTCATCGGAGAAGGAGCCTGGGACTAGGACAAGGCCCACATACACAATACTTCCAATCTGTTTCTCCAAAGGAAAAACGTACTCCAAGGTTACCCTAAAATGCCTTTGCATTGACATCTTTGTTTTCTTTCTGTAAAATCACGTTCTTTGCCCAGGAAGAAATTTACCCTCCAAATGCCTTTGGAGTGCTGCCTGTATATTTTCCTTACCTTAGCCAATTAGCCTTTAAATGACATCACCTTTCTGAGAAGTAATAATTCCTATCTTGCATTCTCGCTGCAGGCTTGTGATATCTTGACCCAATAAACCTACGTTTATCTTCAAGGTTAGCATGCAACAACATTTTAATGTGTACTTCAGGGGAAAGGGGAAGAAAAACTATGCAAGAAATTCCTGCCTATCAATAATTAAATTTTTATAGCTCTGGCTGGGAGCTAACCAAACAGAAAAAACAAGGTCTCGATGGAAAATGTAATCTCTAAACTGAAAGCCAAACAAGAAAAATTCATGCTAATTGCCTGACATTTTACTGCAAAGCTCATTAGTTAGATGATTGTACCTGACTAATCTTACAAAGAAATCAATATGCCTTTACAGTAATGTAAACCCTAATTGGATGACATTTACAGTGCTCAGCATAAATGAGTACACGCCAACAGATTTGTCAGAAAACCTTTACTTTCCTTTCAGAATCAACATTTTCTATGGGACACTATACTACAAAATACTCCCACAAATGCGGGCCATTGATTGCAACCAAGATTTGTTAAATTGCACACACAAAAAAAGTATTTTTACAACACATTCATACAAGACCATGTTGCAAAAATAAATACACCCCAATAAAAGTCTTCAGCTCCTTTCACACGGGTGATGCGCCCGACGGAGTCCGTTCTCTGCTCAGCGGGGGATCGATCCGCCGATCCCCGCTGAGCAGGCGGATGACAGCTTCGTCTCCGCTCTGTGTGCAGAGACGGAGCTGTCAGATCCCCGCTGACCTCTATGGGAGATCGGGTGATAACAGGCCGCCTGTCCGTTCTCATCCGATCCTATCCGATCCGATCCTCTAGACCAGGGGTGTCAAACTCAATTTAATTGCGGGCCGCATCAGCATTATGGTTGCCTTCAAAGGGCCAGTTATATCTGTAGGATTAGATGTCCAGAGCAACCCACGCCCCCCATACACCCTTACATGGGATGTCAAGAACCCCCCCACCATCAGAAGTCAAGAGTGACCCACCCTTCCTTACATCATAATGCTGCTGCCAGAAAGAAGATGCGAGTGGATCTGGGAAAAAGTGCAGGTTCTGGTGGAGAACCAGAGGAGGGCTGGAGTCAGCTTCCAGAGTCTGCTGAATGCTGAGACCAGGAAAGGCAAAGGCAAGGTGGTGTTGCGGCTGCACAGAGAGGTGCAGGATCTGCAGGATGAGTTTTGCCCTCCTCTCTGCTACGGCCTGCTGAGAAGAGGGGGGCAAAGATGAGCCTTTCTGCAGCTGCACAGAGGAGTGCAGGATCTGGCAAAGGAGTTCTGTCCTCTCTGCTGTGACTGTTGACTACAGAGACAAGGGGGGTGCCACAGCTGCAGGAGAGGTGCAAGGGCCACATGTAATGGCCTGGGGGGCCGCATTTGGCCCGCGGGCCTTGTGTTTGACACCTGTGCTCTAGACGGATGAATAATAGAGTTTCCATCCGTCCGGATTTCACAGGCAGAATCAAAACGGATAGCAGCAGGTGTCAGCAGAGATGTCTCCGCTGACATCCCCTGCTCTATAGGGCTGCATGGAGCATCCGATCCGGTCCGCCTGAAAAACTGACAGGCGGATCGGATCGGAAAGCCCGTGTGAAAGGGGCCTTAGAAATAAAGCTAAATTTAATGTAATTATTCATTAGACATGTGTCCAGCAGACAGGTTATTATAAAAGGGCGTTACTTAATAAAATAAAACCCCTCCCATTTCATGCTGTCAGCAATGGCACCACATTGAGGAGAAATGTCACACTGTCTTAGAAAGAAAATAATTTCTTTACACAAGAAAGGTGAAGGCTACAAGAAGATCAGCAAAGGTTTACTTATCAGTCAGAATACTGGAGAAAAAGGGATACAAAAATGTAACTGCAACCATCTCACAGAGAGGTCCAGGCCGTCCACAGAAGTTACCTCGACAGGAGCGTCTTCTGATGAGAAGGGTTGAAGAAAATCATCATGCAAGTTCACTGCAGTTAGCTAAAGAAGTGGAAAGCCAAACTGGGCTGATTGTTTCCCGTGACACAATACGGCGTACAATGCAGAGGAATGGCAAGTATGGGTGTCAACCACGAAGGAAGCCTCTCCTAAAGCCCAAGCACAACAAAGCCCGCCTAGAATTTACCAGGGCCCATAGTGAAAATGAGGACTACTGGGACTCTGTGTGATGAGACCAAGATAAATGTTTTTGGAACTGATAGTTTTAAAACTGTATGGCATTGCAAAGGTGAGGAGTACAAAGAAAAATGCATGGTGCCTACAGTGAAACATGGTGGTGGCAATGTCTTTATGTGGGGCTGCAGGGCCGGCCTTAGGTGTTCAGGCGCCCTGTGCGAGCTAATCCTGTGGCGCCCCCCCCTATCCTCACCTCTCGCCCCCCCTAAACATGGCTGTATCTATTGAAAAACAATTTAAGAGTGTAATTGCTGCTATTTGACTCCTTACATCAGAGACCCCCCACAGACTCTCCTTACATCAGAGACCCTCAGAGCCCCACTTACATCAGAGACCCCCTCACAGATCCCCCTTACATCAAAAACCCCCCGCCCCACAGACCTACCTTACATCAGAGACCCCCCAGACCCCCCTTAAATCAGAGCCTCCCAGACACCCCCCTTACATCAGAGCCCCCCCCCACACCCCACTTACATCAGAAACCCCCCCACACCCCCCTTACATCAGAGACCCCCACAGACCCCCCTTACATCAGAGCCCCCCAGACCCCCCTTACATCAGAGACCCCCACAGACCCCCCTTACATCAGAGCCCCCCACAGACCCCCCTTACATCAGAGACCCCCACAGACCCCCCTTACATCAGAGCCCCCCTTACATCAGAGTCCCCCAGACTCCCCTTACATCAGAGCCCCCCAGACTCCCCTTACATCAGAGCCCCCCTCACAGACTCCCCTTACATCAGAGCCCCCCAGACTCCCCTTACATCAGAGCCCCCCAGACTCCCCTTACATCAAAAAACCCCTTACAGACTCCCCTTACATCAGAGCCCCCCACAGACCCCCCTTCAGAGCCCCCCAGACTCCCCTTACATCAGAGCCCCCCAGACTCCCCTTACATCAAAGACCCCCTTACAGACTCCCCTTACATCAGAGCCCCCCACAGACCCCCTTACTTCAGAGCCCCCCAGACTCCCCTTACATCAGAGCCCCCCAGACTCCCCTTACATCAGAGCCCCCCAGACTCCCCTTACATCAAAGACCCCCTTACAGACTCCCCTTACATCAGAGCCCCCCACAGACCCACTTACTTCAGAGCCCCCCTTACATTTATTACATACTTGGGCAGGAGAGAGGGTAAGCTTACTTACCCTGGGATGAAGGCTCATGCCTTCTGCACTCTGCAGCTTTTCTTCTGTGTTAAAATTCCCGCCCACACATCCCCGGAGAGTGTGGGCGGGGCAGACCCAGGAGGAGAGGGGAGGGGGGAGGAGGACGATCTCCCTCTTTCTCTCTCCTATCGCGTTTCTGAAGCTGAGCTGTGTGTGAGATACACAGCTCAGCCCTGCGCAGACAGTCCGGACTCGGAGACACAGGTCAGGCACAGCCGCACAGCGGGAGGTAAGTGGCGGCCGTGGCCTGTGTTAACCCTCTCCAGGCCGCGGTCGCCGCTTACCTCCCGCTGTGCGGCCTCATCATTTGCTAGCTGTGATGGCCGCACGGCGCCCCTGTTGCCCACGGCGCCCTGTGCGGCCGCACAGCTCGCACACCCCAAAGGCCGGCCCTGTGGGGCTGCATGGGTGCGGCTGGTGTCGGGAAGCTGCATTTTATTGATGGTATGTATCATGGATTCACAGAATTGAAAGAGAAGATGCTACCATCACTCCATACCCTTGGTCCTCGTGTACTTTTCTAACATGACAGTAATACAAAACACACATCTAAGGCCATTGTTGCATTTCTGAAGAAGAACCGGGTGAAAGTGATTCAGTGGCCAAGTATGTCTCCTGATCTGAACCCAATCAGGGAACACCTATGGGGTATTCTGAGACGAGCTTCACTCTCCATCCAGCATCCAGGCTCTAAAAGAGGTCGTTCTTGAAGAATGGAAAAAGATTGATGTTGCAATATGTCACCAACCTGTTCATTCCATGCCTAGAAGAATTGGTGCCATCATTACATCATGGCGGTCATACAAAATACTAGATGTAGTAGTTTTTGTTGTGGGGTGTATTCATTTTTGCATCAACTAATTTGAGTAAAACTGAAGATTTTGTAATCTAAGTTATAATATTACTTTCATGTAATGAGCTAAAGAAATGTTCTATAAAACTCAGTTTTGTCAAAAGTTTGGAAATTGTTCTTGTGTTCATTAAGATATTGAATAAAATCTTACTTTTTTTTCTAAATAAATGTTTTCACCTTTTTTCCATCATTTGTTACATCTTTATGTTGCCGATCACATGCACTCTCTTCACAGATACTTCCTATCTACACTCCATTGACAGCTGCATGGCATTTCCCAGGGCGGGTTTCCTGATGGAGACAACAGAGGACCATACCCAGGCCCGGACTGGGACAAAAAATAGGCCCGGGCATTTTGGACTGAGCAGCCCAGGAGGGGGGGGCGTTGCGGGGGCGTGACTGGAGCGGGGCGTTCGTCGGGATGGTTGATGACAGAATTTAATGTTCCAGGATATGTGGATTCGATTACGGTACCTTTTTTAGATTAATCTGATAAATTGGGTCCAATTTAGATCAGAGCTGCCATATGATGCTGTTTTTTTTGTCTTACTTTAAATCCTGTTTTGATGGTTGAGTCCTAAAAATGGTATGAAGCAGCACAAGATGAGGGTTACTCTAATCAAGGGGTAGAGGCAACCCGAAAAATGTTTTCAAAGAAATTGGGAGTGCCAGATACATAAAAATCAACTGTCAGCTTCATATAAAGTAACTGCTGTAAACCGCTTGAATAATAGTAAGAAATCAAGTGAGCTTTGCACCTTCACACCTCAGATCACCCCAATTCCTGCACTATCACACCTCAGATCACCCCAATTCCTGCACCTTCACCCCTCAGATCACCCCAATTCCTGCACCTTCACACCTCAGATCACCCCAATTCCTGCACTATCACACCTCAGATCACCCCAATTCCTGCACTATCACACCTCAGATCACCCCAATTCCTGCACTATCACACCTCAGATCACCCCAATTCCTGCACTATCACACCTCAGATCACCCCAATTCCTGCTCCTTCACACCTCAGATCACCCCAATTCCTGCTCCTTCACACCTCAGATCACCCCAATTCCTGCACCTTCACACCTCAGATCACCCCAATTCCTGCACCTTCACCCCTCAGATCACCCCAATTCCTGCACCTTCACACCTCAGATCACCCCAATTCCTGCACCTTCACACCTCAGATCACCCCAATTCCTGCACCTTCACCCCTCAGATCAATCCCAATTCCTGCACCTTCACACCTCAGATCACCCCAATTCCTGCACTATCACACCTCAGATCACCCCAATTCCTGCTCCTTCACACCTCAGATCACCCCAATTCCTGCACCTTCACACCTCAGATCAGACCCAATTCCTGCACCTTCACACCTCAGATCACCCCAATTCCTGCTCCTTCACACCTCAGATCACCCCAATTCCTGCACCTTCACACCTCAGATCACCACAATTCCTGCACCTTCACACCTCAGATCAGACCCAATTCCTGCACCTTCACACCTCAGATCACCCCAATTCCTGCACCTTCACACCTTAGATCACCCTAATTCCTGCTCCTTCACACCTCAGATCACCCCAATTCCTGCACCTTCACACCTCAGATCACCCCAGTTCCTGCACCTTCACACCTCAGATCAGCCCCAATTCCTGCACCTTCACACCTCAGATCAGTCCCAATTCCTGCACTATCACACCTCAGATCACCCCAATTCCTGCACTATCACACCTCAGATCACCCCAATTCCTGCACCTTCACACCTCAGATCACCCCAATTCCTGCACTATCACACCTCAGATCACCCCAGTTCCTGCACCTTCACACCTCAGATCACCCCAGTTCCTGCACTATCATACCTCAGATCACCCCAATTCCTGCACTATCATACCTCAGATCACCCCAATTCCTGCACTATCATACCTCAGATCAGTCCCAATTCCTGCACCTTCACACCTCAGATCACCCCAATTCCTGCACCTTCACACCTCAGATCAGTCCCAATTCCTGCACCTTCACACCTCAGATCACCCCAATTCCTGCACTATCACACCTCAGATCAGTCCCAATTCCTGCACTATCACACCTCAGATCACCCCAATTCCTGCACCTTCACACCTCAGATCACCCCAGTTCCTGCACCTTCACACCTCAGATCACCCCAATTCCTGCACCTTCACACCTCAGATCAGTCCCAATTCCTGCACTATCACACCTCAGATCACCCCAATTCCTGCACTATCACACCTCAGATCACCCCAATTCCTGCACCTTCACACCTCAGATCACCCCAATTCCTGCACTATCACACCTCAGATCACCCCAATTCCTGCACCTTCACACCTCAGATCACCCCAATTCCTGCACTATCACACCTCAGATCACCCCAGTTCCTGCACCTTCACACCTCAGATCACCCCAGTTCCTGCACTATCATACCTCAGATCACCCCAATTCCTGCACTATCATACCTCAGATCACCCCAATTCCTGCACTATCACACCTCAGATCACCCCAATTCCTGCACTATCACACCTCAGATCACCCCAATTCCTGCACTATCACACCTCAGATCACCCCAATTCCTCTTAGGCCCCTTAGTACAAACCCCACAGTACAGGCCCCCCTAGCACAAACCCCACAGTACAGGCCCCCCTAGCACAAACCCCACAGTACATGCCCCCTTTCAATGCAGTGACCAGCGTACATGCCCCCTTTCAATGCAGTGACCAGCATACGTGGTGCCCCCGATGCAGAGATCAGTGTGCGTGCCCCCAATGTAGTGACCAGCATACGTGGTGCCCCCAATGCAGAGATCAGCATGCGTGCCCCCTTCATAGCACCAGAACAACTGACTGACAGGACAGTGTGCGGGGCGGGGGCCCCCCCCCCCCCCCCCGCCGAGGCTTCATTCACTTACCGTTACCGGGCAGCCTTCAGGTAGAGGTAGGGACGGTCACTCACTCACACTCGACTTCTTCTGCGGACTTCCACTCCGACTTCTTCTTCCGATCCGACTCGACTTCTTCTGCGGACTTCCACTCCGACTCCGACTTCTTCTTCCGATCCGACTCGACTTCTTCTGCGGACTTCCACTCCGATTCCGACTTCTTCTTCCGATCCGACTCGACTTCTTCTGCGGACTTCCACTCCGACTCCTTCTTCCGATCCGACTCGACTTCTTCTGCGGACTTTCGATCCGACTCTGTCGCCTCGCCTCAGTCAGCTCAGTCCCGACCTCAAGTCACGCGGGCGCGGCTCTCGCTCTCATGTCCTCTCTCTCTCTCTCTCTGGAACGGAAGGTGATCGTGATCATGGTGGTCATGGTGCGGGCATGTCACAGGTCATGGTGTGGGCATGTCACAGGTCATGGTGCGGGCATGTCACAGGTCATGGTGCGGGCATGTCACAGGTCATGGTACGGGCTTGTCACAGGTCATGGTACGGGCATGTCACAGGTCATGGTGCGGGCATGTCACAGGTCATGGTGCGGGCATGTCACAGGTCATGGTGCGGGCATGTCACAGGTCATGGTGCGGGCATGTCACAGGTCATGGTGCGGGCATGTCACAGGTCATGGTGCGGGCAAGTCACAGGTCATGGTGCGGGCAAGTCACAGGTCATGGTGCGGGCATGTCACAGGTCATGGTGCGGGCATGTCACAGGTCATGGTGCGGGCAAGTCACAGGTCATGGTGCGGGCAAGTCACAGGTCATGGTACGGGCATGTCACAGGTCATGGTGCGGGCATGTCACAGGTCATGGTGCGGGCATGTCACAGGTCATGGTGCGGGCATGTCACAGGTCATGGTGCGGGCATGTCACAGGTCATGGTGCGGGCATGTCTCAGGTCATGGTGCGGGCATGTCACAGGTCATGGTGCGGTGCGGGCATGTCACAGGTCATGGTGCGGGCATGTCACAGGTCATGGTGCGGGCAAGTCACAGGTCATGGTGCAGGCAAGTCACAGGTCATGGTGCGGGCATGTCACAGGTCATGGTGCGGGCATGTCACAGGTCATGGTGCGGGCATGTCACAGGTCATGGTGCGGGCATGTCACAGGTCATGGTGCGGGCAAGTCACAGGTCATGGTGCGGGCAAGTCACAGGTCATGGTGCGGGCATGTCACAGGTCATGGTGCGGGCATGTCACAGGTCATGGTGCGGGCAAGTCACAGGTCATGGTGCGGGCAGGTCATGGTGCGGGCATGTCACAGGTCATTGTGCGGGCATGTCACAGGTCATGGTGCGGGCATGTCACAGGTCATGGTGCGGGCATGTCACAGGTCATGGTGCGGGCAAGTCACAGGTCATGGTGCGGGCATGTCACAGGTCATGGTGCGGGCATGTCACAGGTCATGGTGCGGGCATGTCACAGGTCATGGTGCGGGCAAGTCACAGGTCATGGTGCGGGCAAGTCACAGGTCATGGTGCGGGCATGTCACAGGTCATGGTGCGGGCATGTCACAGGTCATGGTGCGGGCAAGTCACAGGTCATGGTGCGGGCATGTCACAGGTCATGGTGCGGGCATGTCACAGGTCATGGTGCGGGCAAGTCACAGGTCATGGTGCGGGCAAGTCACAGGTCATGGTGCGGGCATGTCACAGGTCATGGTGCGGGCATGTCACAGGTCATGGTGCGGGCATGTCACAGGTCATGGTAAGGGCAAGTCACAGGTCATGGTAAGGGCAAGTCACAGGTCATGGTAAGGGCATGTCACAGGTCATGGTAAGGGCAAGTCACAGGTCATGGTGCGGGCAAGTCACAGGTCATGGTGCGGTCATGTCACAGGTCATGGTGCGGGCATGTCACAGGTCATGGTGCGGGCAAGTCACAGGTCATGGTGCGGGCATGTCACAGGTCATGGTGCGGGCATGTCACAGGTCATGGTGCGGGCAAGTCACAGGTCATGGTGCGGGCAAGTCACAGGTCATGGTGCGGGCATGTCACAGGTCATGGTGCGGGCATGTCACAGGTCATGGTGCGGGCATGTCACAGGTCATGGTAAGGGCAAGTCACAGGTCATGGTGCGGGCATGTCACAGGTCATGGTGCGGGCATGTCACAGGTCATGGTGCGGGCATGTCACAGGTCATGGTAAGGGCAAGTCACAGGTCATGGTAAGGGCAAGTCACAGGTCATGGTAAGGGCATGTCACAGGTCATGGTAAGGGCAAGTCACAGGTCATGGTAAGGGCAAGTCACAGGTCATGGTGCGGGCAAGTCACAGGTCATGGTAAGGGCATGTCACAGGTCATGGTAAGGGCAAGTCACAGGTCATGGTAAGGGCATGTCATAGGTCATGGTAAGGGCATGTCACAGGTCACAGTGTTTGTAATTTGTGCTGCTGCTGGCCTGCAGTGCTGCCCTTTCCTTACCTTGTTGTTGTTGCAGCAGCCAGGCCTTGGCTCGTGTGGCCGTGGGTGCCTGGGTGCCGGGTGGTTGTTGATGTTGTCCTTGTCTCCACGGTCCACCCGTCTCTGACTCCACACTGTCAGACAGTCTGCGAAGCGGTGCGGTGCGGCGCGGCGCCAGTGACGTCACTTTTCCACTTCTTCCCGACAAGAAGGCAAGCAGGGGCCCCTCTAGCTCCACCCCCGGCCTTCACTCAGAGTCACCTGACGGTTCACGGTCCACCCCCTCCTGAGCTACTCAGCTACGCTGGATGCCGCTGCGGAGCTTAGGAGTGGGGACTAGTCAGGGACAGCGGCGGCCGGCGGGCGGCCGAGATTGCTGTAATGCGGCCCAGACTCTCCGCGGAATCGGCCGCGGAGAGGCCGGCAGCAGCGGCAATGGCCGAACAGGCGGACACACAGACTGTCATATCATGGCGGGGAGGCCTCGGCCCACCGGGCATATGCCCGGTCCTCCCGATGGTCAGTCCGGCCCTGACCATACCCATGTAACGTGTTATAACTAGACATGTGCATGATGTAAAAATGTGTTTCGGATCAGTTCGTTAAAAGAAAAGTATATATTTGTATTTTTTTTTTTTTAGAATCATACTTACCTAGGTGGATTCAGCATTGATCAGATGCTGCATCTTTCCTCCACCGGCTCTAACACCAAGAACAGAAGGATCGAACAATGCCGATTGCTCAGTTCTTACTGCTCCCTGTGGGGAAGAGGGGGGAAGGTGGAAGCGGCCAGCTCAGGCTCTCAGCGGCTCACTGAGAGGCTAAGCCGGGTGCCAGTCCAGGCATGTGGGCGGATCCCGACTTCAATGTCATGATCTTGCTTTAGCCTTGTCCAGCTCTGTGACATCAGCCAACAGCGGGCTTAAGTCCACTGTCAGCTAAAAACAGGTCACAGGAGTGCAGAACGAACTGCACTCCTGTGATCCACAGGAGAAGTACAGCCAGGCAAACTTTTATTTGGTACTTGCTCACCGGAATCTAGGCACAGGCAGAATTCTTAAATTGTTACTAAACCCTCATTTTTTTTCCCTTTAAAAATAACAAACATGTCATACTTACTTGCTCTGTGCAGTTGGTTTTGCACAGAACAGCCTGGATCCTCCTCTTCTTGGGTCCCTCCCCGGCGCTCCTGGCCCCTCCTTCCTGCCGTGTGCCCCCACAGCAAGCAGCTTCCTCTAGGGGCACCTAAGCAGGTGCACTCCCGAGATGTGGCTCTTGTCCAATCACAGCCAGTCACATGTAAATGAAGAAGTGCTCAGAGTGTGTAGCGAGGAGAGCCAATCAGCGGCTCCTCCTCAAAGGGGAGTCTAGAACAGGTAATCAGGGCACTGATCATCAGTGCCCTAAATACAGTAAAGTAAAAAAAACAGTGCCCATCAGTTCCCACAATCAGTACCCACAAACAGTGCCCATAGTGCTGCCAGTCAGTGTCCACCAGTGCCTGTTCATCTGTGTTGCCCATCAGTATCCATCAGTGACACCCGTCAGTGCTGCCCATCAGCGCTGCCCGTCAGTACCCATCAGTGCCGCCCGTCAGTGCCCATCAGTGCCACCTCTCAGTGCCGCCTATCGGTGCTCATAAGTGCCGCCTATCAGCGCTCATAAGTGCCGCCTATTAGTGCTCATCAGTGCTGCCTATCAGTGCCACCTATCAGTGCCCATCATTGCGGCATATTAGTGCCACCTCATCAATGCCCATTAGTGCCACCTCATCAGTGCCCATCAGTGCAGCCTATCAGTGCCGCCTCATCAGCGCACATCAGTGAAGGAGAAAAATTACTTATTTTCAAAATTTCCTGACAGAAAATAGGAAAAACTTTTCTTTTTTTAATTTCCTTTTTTATTTTTGTAAGAAATAAAAAACCCAGCGGTGATTAAATACCACCAAAAGAAAGCTCTATTTGTGTGAAAAAAAATGATAAAAATGTCATATGGGTACAGTGTTGCATGACCGCGCAATTCTCATTCAAAGTGCGACAGCACTGAAAGCTGAAAATTGGCCTGGGCAGGAAGGGGGTGAAAGGGCCCGGTATTGAAGTGGTTAACAAATCAAGCCTTTTAGTGTCATATATAAATGTATTAGTCCCTCACTGGTCCTCCAGTGCACACAGGCTATGTAAATACTCACTATAACTTTTAGAGCAGGATCAACACCCTTTTCCTTTCAACGTCCCATGGGTCACTTCTCAGAATCCGGGCGTTGTATTGTGGAGTATAGAGCGCGGGTATGCTTGTGCTCCAACTTTTTTTTTTTTTAAACTGTCTTGAAATAGAGAAGCAATTTTGCTCTTTTGTTATTGTGGCGATCTGCTTGATTTATTGCACGCAGAAAAAAAAAACTAAATAAATCTGCTTTCCTTTGCAAAGCGCCCGCAATTTGCTACACCGCAATTTTAGCTTTCCTACATTAGTCATCATGGAAGCCCCGTAATGTGTAGGTTAATCTGCACAAAAGTGATATTTTTCTTAACGAGGCAACGGTGACATTTATATGAACGAAATGCACTTTAACTAAAACCTGCAATTATGGCAAAAAAAAAAAGACGACTACAATTTTCCTGCTGGGACTTCTCCGAAAATTGGAGGAAAATAACAATCCGGTTGTAGAAAATGTGCAATTATAGGAAGGGTCCTGAAGGTTTAGATAAAAGGCAAACATCTAAAATGTTATTATGAGGCTCTTGCAAGTCTCCTCTAATAAACTTCAGTTTATAAACATCAGATGTGTGCCAATCCAAGCCCTCCTAACCTCAGATTGAGACTGTCAGCGAGAGACTAAAAAAAAACGTGGCATCACCTCTCACACCCTTCTGCTAACAATTAAAGAGCAATAAAAGGCTGACAAGGGTGGAAATGGTCCCATAATATGCATGGCTCTTTCCACTTTGAAACACTAGACTGCTGATGATAACATCACCAATTGCAATTGGTATCTGTTACCTATTAGGAGGTAGGGAGCAGATAGTGGTGAAGGGTGGGGGGGGGGGGGGGGGGATGTCGGTCGTAAAAAACAGACAGAGGAACTGCTGAAGTTGCACAGAGGTCATAGAAGTACAGTATTTTATTCAGCACATGCCGTATGATTATTGTGCGGTTAAGTCAAAAATTGAGGCTTGAGGGAAACAAACATGGTTAGCATTAAAGGGGAAACTATAGTCTATTTTCTTATCATTCATGTTTTGCAATATTGTGGTAATCAGAAATCTGGCAAGCTGTCCCATACAGCACCAAGAGGACCAGCTCTCACCAGAACCAAAGGTGTGATTAGGCACACATTCCATGCTGTGGAGATTCCTCCTACTGCCCATGCCCCCAGGGGCTGACTGGCAATGTTCAGCCCAGGGGGCAAGTTCAAACCAGAGGCCCATAGTGCAGCGACTTGGCCCTCCCTCCCACTCTCCTTCTGCCCGGCCTCCTCCTGACCCTCATTCCAGGCTGAAGCTTTGCTCAAGGTGCTCTCTACTCACCGGCCCAATCCAGGTTCCAGACCTGGCCAGCAGGGGGCAGTTGGGGGAAGCTGGGACAGCTCAGTTCGAGCTGGACGGGGAGGACAGTATCCAGTGGAGCATGGAACCAGCTTCTGCTCAGACACAGTTTACATCATCCATGCTGGGGGGGAGGTCTGTACGTCGTTTCGCAGGACCGCTAGTGGGGGCACGCGCCGATTGGCTACAGGGGGAGCCAATCAGCGGGTCCGGCGGTCTGCCATTGTAAACACGGCAGACCGCTGTTCTGTCAGTTATAAACACAGATCTCTGTGTTCATGCAGCAAGCCCATCCCCCCCCCCCCCCCACCAACGTTAGAGAGAACCCCATAGGGACACATGTGACCCTTTGATCACCCCTGGTGTTAACCCTTTCCCTGTCAATGTCATTATTACAGTAACAGTGCATATTTTAAGCACTGATTACTGTAGTATTGCTACTGGTCCCCCCAAAAGTGTCAAAAATGTCAGTTAGGTGTCTGACCTGTCTGTTGCAATGTTGCAGTCCCGCTACAAATCGCAGATCGCCGCCATTACTAGTAAAAATAAATAAAAATGACATAAATCTTTCCCGTAGTTAGTAGACGTGATACCTTTTGCGCAAACCGATCAAAATACACTTATTGGGATTTTGTTTACCAAAAAATATGTAGCAGAATACAAATTGGACTAAAATGATGAAAAAATTGATTTTTAATTTTTTTTATTGGGAATGTTATATAGCAGAAAGTAAAAAATATTGTGTTGTTTCAGAATTGTCGCATTTTTTTGTTTATAGCCCAAAAAATAAAAATCACACAGGTGATCAAATACCACTAAAAGAAAGCTCTATTAGTGGGAAAAAGGACATCAATTTTATTTGGGTACAGCGTCGCACGACCGCGCAATTGTCAGTTAAAGTAACGCAGTGCCGAATCGCAAAAAATGGCCTCGTCATTAGGGGGTAAAACCTTCTGGTCCAGAAGTGGTAAGAATACTTTAATGATTACATGAAAGTCATTTTGATGTGATGGCAGGTTTTCCGGAATTTTGCTTGATATACGTGGAGCTACAAAAAAGCTGTCATTTCTTGGTGCTTTGGGGCTTTAACCACTTGCCGACCGCAGCACGACTATTTACGTCGGCGGTCAGCCCCTCACAGGCAGAGCGACGTAGGGCTACGTCGCTAGCCTGTGAGCGTCTAGGGAGCGAGCGCGCGCCGCCAGAGGCACGCTCCCGCGTGGTCACGGACCCCCCCGCGCGTGTGACCGGCGGACCCGATGTCCGCCGGTCACTCGCGATCGTCCGTTAGAGCGGGAGAAATGCAGGCGGCTGATGTAAACAAAGCCGCCTGTCAGTCTCCCCGGTGTAGGAATGGTGATCATACGGTTCTACTATGTAGGACCGTTGATCACTGTTCCTACACCTCAAGCCAGAGCCAATCACAGTTAGAAGCACGCCCCTAGGGACACACATAACCCCTCCCTCTCAAAAAAAGTTAACCCCTTCACTGCCAGTGTAATTTTACAGTAACAGTGCATATGTATAGCACTGATTACTGTAGTAATGTCACTGGTAACCCCAAAAGTGTCAAAAATGTCAGTCAAGGGTCCGATCTGTCCGCCGCAATGTCGCAGTCCCGCAAAAAAAATCGCAGATCGCCACCATTACGCGTTAAAAAAAAAAACAACAAAAATGACAAAAATCTTTCCCTTTGTTAGTAAACGCAATAACTTTTGCGCAAACCAATCAAAATACGCTTTTTGCAATTTTTTTTACCAAACATATGGTAAAAAAAAAAAAATTGGCCCAAAATGTTAAAAAATTTTGATTTTTACTTTTTTTTTTGGGGTGAATTTCATATTAAAAAAATGTAAAAATATTGTTATTTTTGCAAAATTGAGGCTGTTTTTTTGTTTATAGCACAAAATGTAAAAATCGCACAGGTGATCAAATACCACCAAAAGAAAGCTCTGTTTGTGGGGAAAAAAAGGACGTCAAATTCGTTTAGGTACAGCGTCGCACGACTGCGCAATTGTCCGTTAAAATCACGCAGTGCCGAATCGCAAAATAGGCCCTGGTCAGGAAGGGGGTAAAATCTTCAGGGGCTTAAGTGGTTGATATCGGATGTTATTTCATCTCATGATTTACTCATGGAATGCTGACAAGAACGCGCCAAATTAGCGATTATGGAAGCCAAGGAATTCAAATAAAAATGTTTGGGAATCCATTTCTACATCACATACTGTAGATAGATCCTCATAAAAGAACTGTAGAAATAATTCCAGACTTAGGGATAGTGTTAGGATTACTGTTAGGATTGGGATTAATGTCTGAATTAGGGTGAAATTAAATAGGCAGCATTGGCTTTCTTGGTAATGGAGGCTTGATAAGACTTCTAGCCATAACAACAGCTGGAGCTGATATCTACAGCCAAAGGATCTTTTCCATTCGAGGACAGAGCCTTTCATTCTTCAAGTGTCTGTAAAGCAATACAGGATATTTTGCTGCCATTCTAGACTTGAGTCACCCTTCACTGTTCTACACCCAGTACTCATCTCATAACACCAACAATCCAACGTTCTGGACTGGGCTGGGTCCCCATTGTGTAAAGTTAATTGCACAAGTTACTGGCCCAGAGCTGCGATCAGGGGACAAGGCAACATTATAAGTCACGAATAGCAGGAGTGAGAGTCATTCGGCATCATAAAAACTTGTACAGAATAAGATGCACACATTGGCGGTATCATCCAGTAAATTGCTGTTGTTGTATCTTTAATATAGTTGGAAGACAGAAGCAGGCATCGGACTGGTTACTGTAGACATGACAGCTGTTATTCCCTTCCATCAGCTCTATCCAAGTAGTCCCAAAGCACCAATGGTGAGCAATTTATTGGCATGTAAAACATAGTTTGCTTGCAGGTTTATTTGGCTGAAAGTCCAGTGGAGAGAGGGTGGCACGTACCTGGTTATGGAGCCTGATGTGTAGAGGAAGGCCTCTGTTACAGCTCCGGCTCAGGGACCACTGGTCCTGGGACAGTGGCCGCACAAGCATGGTGAGCTATGAGTGCCTGTAAAGTGTCCAGCATGCCACACGGGTAAGTAGCTGGTGCTTCGCCAGGAACAGATCAGATGGCCAGCAGCAGGAGCAGCAGACCCCGAACCTGGCAGACGGCAGGCTGGGAGTTGCTTGGCTGGCAGATGACTGGCCACTGGTGCAGGGCCATCTTACCGAATGGGCACACTGGGCAGTTGCCCAGGGGCTCCACTTGCCCGGGGAGCCCCACCTGCCCAGAGACCCAGCCCCAGCCAAGCATTAGTCCTGATTCCTGTGTGCATCCCGCCGCTGAACTTAGCAGGTGGCAAGTGCCTGTTGGCCCTGCGCTGCTATCAGGCCACTTAGGCCGTGGAGGAGGAGCCCACAACTGCAGGAATGCCTGTCTGACTCCACGGGAACAGGCACACTGGACAGTCGAGTCTGACTCCCGTCCGTGTGTGTGTTCACTGGACCCAGCCACCCAACTTGGAAGCTGTCATTAGCCTGGCACTGCTGTACCAATAAATATTGCCTTATCAATAATTTGCATTTTTATTCTCGTGGGTGATTGTGTAGGCAGGGCCCCAGTGTACTGCATTGTCTGGGGCCCTTTAATGCTCTTAAGATGCCACACCGCTGGTGCAGAGCAGGCTGGCGGGCACGTAGCTGGCAGATAACCAGCAAGGACCTGAGTAGCGGGCTGGTCAGGAGATGCTGAGCAGACAAATAAGACACGATGCGTGGTCAGGCAAGCCAGGTTAGTAACAGACAGTCAGATCAGACATGAACAGCAGGCAGGAGAATATTCAGTTTACAGGCCAAAGTCGGTATCGCTGGAACAAGCAGAAGTCATAGTGGAATACAAAGAAAAGCCGAGGCCGGGGCAGGTAGCCTTCAAGCATGGTCAAGACAAGATGGGTCAATCGCAGGAGACAGGTACAGAACTGGCAAAGGAACCCAGGGAATGCTGTAGATCAGAAACCACCATAGACGTGCGCACAGGGTGTGCCAGGTGTGCCTGGACATACCTTAATAACCTATAGTTGCCAACTGTCTTGAATTACATACACATTATAGGAAGGAATCTCCTCCCCCACCTCCTCCCTGAGCAGTTTTAGGTGCTCCTGGCTCTCAGGACTGCAAGAACTCCCTTACAATGGACCCTGCCTCCTCCTTGCTTTCTTTCAGTACAGCAATTAAGTTTGAGTGGGCAGGATGGGGATGTGCCCGGCCTCGAAAATCAGGCCCAGCCCGCCTTCTTTTTATGGTGTGTCAGCGGGAGTGCGCTTTAAAATTATATACAGTCTATATATTCACACACATACACACACGCACGCACATGTGTGCTTGAGGTTTGGGGTGCACACTCAAAAGCAATAGGCTGCGAACACCTATGGACAACACTGACTAGTACAACTGCTACACTTAAATAGTCCATTTGGGCGCCAGAGTCAGTGGCAGGTGTGCGTGTGTGTGTGTGCACAACTGTTTACAGTAAAATGAGCACCCGCAGGCCCGTGCCTGTGCATCTGTATGCCCCTCAGAGTTTCCTCTGTACTATGACCAGCACCTCCCCTCTCAACCTTTTTAACATATAAAGCCAAGGGTGTGCCATTAAGCTGAGACCCTACCATTCTTCAATGTGTTCCCATTAAACAAAAACCAACAATTGACTGAGCTAGCTTTCTGAAGTTTCGCCCTTTATTTAGTCACCTTCCTATCTTCCAGGCCTCAAGATAGGCCCATTTCCTGTTAATGGATTCTAAAGCTGATAAGGCTCCTCCCCAAGCAGTGTAGGGGCTCATCACAGTGGTCCTCCTCCCCAGGCAAAGCCTCAGTTCTGGACTGATGTCCTCTCCAGACACACCCTGGGAAGCAAATTCCATTCTAGAAGGGTTTCTGGAATATTTACTGTATTGACCCACCTCACTGACAAAAAAAATCTCCTAGTGATTGATTGGCTAGGGTAGAACAAATATTCAGAACCCATTACATTGTATCTTCTATCTTCTTCTATCTTTCGGCTAGAGAACACCCCAGATACAGGCAGAAGAGTAATTGTCCTCAGTTTAGGGGAAACCCAACAAATGCAGATTCAACAATCAGAGCTCAGGCTGGCTACAGCCTAGCTGCCCACTAAATATAGACTAGTAGCAATCCAACCTGACAGGGCCCCTACACAAATTTAAACATCTGCAACATTTATCCCATAAAGGACCCGCTGATTTGGTCCCGAGGTTCTTTACCCAATAGGTGCATTAGCAGCCAGGCACGCAGTCTCAGTCCCTCCTCCGAATGATCAGTTTAGTGGTATTCTTTTTGATGCTTTATTGAAAAAACTTGAGCATGGATGGGTGCGGGGTAACCGCGGGATACTCTAGCAAAGTTAGGTAGTAATTTGAGGACACATATCTTCCTTCTAAAGGTTCAGAGCACCGTCCTTACAGCAGCTAATAATGAACTGAGGTACACAGGGACATTCTAAACAATGTTCACTTTTTAAGTACAAGCTGACTCTGATGCAAGAAGGACAGCAGCAGCATACAGTCACTGGGATCTCACACACCAGCCTGTACTCAACAATGTCCTTGGATAATTGGATGGTTCCTTCCAATATCTTCCAGACACTTCTCCTGTGAATTCTCCAGACCAGTGGTGTCACTGGGGGGGGGGGGGGTGGGGCATAGGGGGCCATGGTCCCCCCAACATTATGCTGTGCCCCCTCCATGTGCCCCCCCAACAGGATGCCGGCCACCTCCTGCTCTGGGATGGCGGGTCGGTAAGCCCAGATTGCAGGTTCCCGACCCACCATCCCCGAGCATCACTGAAAAGAACTGAGCCTGCACTAGAGGAAGTGGAGCCGATGCCACCTGTGACAGGAATGATACAGGAAGCATTGGCTCTGATATGCACTGCAGCCGCATGCTCCTCCAGGGCCGCACTCTGTTAATGTGTCTCAGAAGAATCAGCAGTACCCGCTAGCACTAACCACCAGCAGTACCAGTCAGCAGTACCCACCATAAACAAGCAAAAAATTGGGGGAGCAAACCCTGAACATGTATATCTAAAGCCGGTGCAGCTATGGACCAAGCAACATGTATATTAAAAAAGAATAGCGCAACCATGCAAAAGAAATGACTATTAAATATGGAGACAATCCATAAATAAAAATGGGGGTTTAGTCCCACCATATGGCCATATCGTGCTCAAGCCCACCACTGCGTCAAAGTACCCCATTATCAGTGGGTCCTACACTATCCATAGAAAAGGGGTGAATCCAGCCTCTCCAACCCTTGGAGACAACACTCCTTGCTGGGATGGATGTGCTAAGGCACCACAAAGGACTCCTCCTGTATCTACTTGATGGTGGACTCTGATAGAGTACAGGTGTGTGTGGGGGGTGGGATGCTCAACCACAGAAGTCTGGTCAGACCGAATACATAATAAACAAGCAAAAAATTGGGGGAGCAAACCCTGAACATGTATATCTAAAGCCGGTGCAGCTATGGACCAAGCAACATGTATATTAAAAAAGAATAGCGCAACCATGCAAAAGAAATGACTATTAAATATGGAGACAATCCATAAATAAAAATGGGGGTTTAATCCCACCATATGGCCATATCGTGCTCAAGCCCACCACTGCGTCAAAGTACCCCATTATCAGTGGGTCCTACACTATCCATAGAAAAGGGGTGAATCCAGCCTCTCCAACCCTTGGAGACAACACTCCTTGCTGGGATGGATGTGCTAAGGCACCACAAAGGACTCCTCCTGTATCTACTTGATGGTGGACTCTGATAGAGTACAGGTGTGTGTGGGGGGTGGGATGCTCAACCACAGAAGTCTGGTCAGACCGAATACATAATAAACAAGCAAAAAATTGGGGGAGCAAACCCTGAACATGTATATCTAAAGCCGGTGCAGCTATGGACCAAGCAACATGTATATTAAAAAAGAATAGCGCAACCATGCAAAAGAAATGACTATTAAATATGGAGACAATCCATAAATAAAAATGGGGGTTTAGTCCCACCATATGGCCATATCGTGCTCAAGCCCACCACTGCGTCAAAGTACCCCATTATTAGAGGCTGGATTCACCCCTTTTCTATGGATAGTGTAGGACCCACTGATAATGGGGTACTTTGACGCAGTGGTGGGCTTGAGCACGATATAGCAGTACCCACCAGCAGTACCAGCCAGCAGTACCCACCAGCTGTACCCACCAGCAATACCAGCCAGCAGTACCCATCAACAGTACCAGCCAGCAGTACTCACCAACAGTACCAGTCAGCAGTACTCACCAAAACAAATTTGCAATGCATAGTACCCTTCCTTCTGCGCTCAGAACCAGAGCCCCCCGACCACTCCTTCCACGGAACTCTAACTTGGCATCCCCAATGGCCTTGCTGCCCTATAAGACTGGGGTAGTCCAAAAGTACTGCAAACAAAAACAATGAAAGGGCGCACTGGCCTAGCGCATTATCCTCAATAAGGCTTTATTAGTAAAAAGTAAAAGTGACTACTCACAAACAGTGATGTAAACCAGCATATCAAATCCAAACATTGGGACCAATTTATGTCAATGTCCACTGTCCTTGATAAAATAACGGCTGGCACGTTTCGGGGCTTTGCCTCTTCCTCAAAACCAATGGGCTATGTCAAGACCACCAGTTTATATAGCAAAGAGTGGCTCATGCCTCATCTGTGAGGCCTTGGAAAACTCCTCCCTCGTGGGACAGGCGGTCCGTTCTCATCCGATCTCCCCATAGAGGAGAGCGGGGATCTGACAGCTCCGTCTCTACACACAGAGAGAAGACGGAGCTATCATCTGCCTGCTCAGCGGGGATCGGCAGATAAATCCCCCGCTGAGCAGAAAATACTCAGTTGGGCGGTGCGCCCGTGTGAAAGGGGCCTACCAATCATTCAGCGTCTGCTACTCCTCTTTGCCAATCTCTCCATTGGCTCCCACTCACCCAATGAATACAATTCAAAGTACTAACAACTTACAAAGCCATCCACAACTCAACCCCCCCCCCCCCCCAACTACATCACTAACCTAGTCTCAAAATATCAAGCAAACCGCTCTCTTCGGTCCTCCCAAGACCTTTTCCTTGCACGTGATTGGGTATTCATACAAATACTAGAATCACTCCCTTGCCACATCCATAACATGGATGGATTATGGGTGTGGCAAGGGAGTGATTCCAGTATTTGTATCAATATATGGGTGGCAAACACGTCTAAAGGGATGCAGGCCCTGCAGCTTTTCTCATTAGTGTCCTGCAGATGCCACAGCTGATAGATAATTATGAAACCACTCCCATTAGACCCACTCAGCACGGAGGAACAAACAATGATTTCTTCAGAATAACAAAAGGGAGGAATCTGCAACAAAGTTTGTTATAATCCCTGCAATGTACAGAGATCACCCAGAGGGGAATGTTTTTTTCTCAACAAAAGTGGACTTACGCTTGAAGCTTTACCTCATTTACTAAGCTCGGAGCAACTGCACTTTGCAGAGTGCACAGACTATTTGCCTTTAGTAAATGAACCCCATTGTCCTATTAGAAATCCTATAGTGGAAGTAAGTACTCCACATTAATATCTAGACTTGTACATTGTCCTGTGTCAGGAACACATCTTGCTGTTTGAGAAGTGATTGTTTCTTGCACCAAAGAAACTGGAAGTTAATTATGGTAAAATGAGGATGTCTATGTCTGGGCAGAAGCAGTAATAGTATTTAATAGCGGAAAGCATTTCCTCGGCTACACCTGTTTGCATTTTGGAAGATTTGTCTGGCACTCTGTCCTCGGGGCAGATTCATTGAAATCTTCTCTCGTCTATCGTTTCAAAGGCTGGGTTTTTTTTTTTTTTTTTTCCTCTTCTCCTTCTGCACATGATTTGCTTAAACTCTTTTGGAGATCCCATCTATGGGGTGATGATAGAAGACAGATTACAAAGTATAAAGATGAAAGGATCATCATTTCCTTCAATGCAGAAAAGAGACAAATGACGGGAAATGTCCCATTCTGATTGGCAATCGGCTATGGACTTATTAAAGTCATTATCAACATCAGGGACGTACACACTTCCTAAATAGACTTTGTCTTAATGAAGATTGGCCGAATTCTCTTCTTTCAGATTCTTATTTTTTTATTTTGGTCAGAGTAGGTTTATGTCATTTTGCTGATGTTCACTATTTATTCGGACTCTTTTATGATTGATGTTCTGTGTAAGTGTAAAAATGCGAGGTATTTCTTACCTCTCACAGAGGTGACAGTACCCCTTGGCTATGCCTTCCATGGATATTCTCTACGCAAGGACAGCACCATCTTTGTTCAGGCACCATCCAGGGTCACCATCTGGAGCAGTGGCGGCCCTTCTTTTGGGGGCGCAGGGGCGCCGCCCCCCATCCATGCCTCCAGCCCCCTAATCTACATGCAGGGCACCGGACGCATGGATTCCAATGGCGTTTTTTTTTTTTTAAGCACCTGATTATTATTATTAATAAGGATTTCTATAGCGCCAGCAATTTACGTAGCACTTTACAATATTAGAGGGAGACAGTACAATACAATACAATAAAATACAAGAGGATTTAGAGGGCCCTGCTCAGAAGAGCTTACAATCTAATGGGGTGGGAGCCAGAGGCTCTAATAGGCTTCAAAAAAGGGTGGGCTCGGGCACAGAGCACTGCGCCCTGAGCCCACCCAGTTGTGTGACAATAGCTCCCCCCCCCCAGCCCATGGAGCACCAGCCGCCACTGATCTGGGCCATACTCCTTGGACTGAGATGGCGGCCCAGAGACTAAATCCTGCTGCCTGTACAGTTCCAGGCTGTGTTCACAAATGTCTGACACAGAACTGCCCCTTTTGCATCCTATCACAATGTAACTTGCTACAATGTACAGTCTGATCACTGGGGGGAGGGGAGACTGAGGAAATGCTTCCTCCTCCTTCTACAAAGTTACAATGTACAGTCTGATCACTGGAGGAGGGGAGATTGAGGAAATGCTTCCTCCACCTTCTATAAAGTAACAATGAACAGTCTGATCACCGGGGGGAGGGGAGACTGAGGAAATGCTTCCTCAGGGGAGGACTGGGCTAGGGGGCAGGGGGGTAATTGCCTCCCGGGCCGCTCTGATGTCCTGTAAAAAGGCTGCACCGCTTCTGCTACAGACATGCCTAAAGGATTCCTGGTGAAGAGAAGTAAAAAGCCCCCACCGCTGACCTACTGAGTGTGGGTTTACGACAATGACAGAGCGCAGCCCCCCCCCCGCCCCCCCCAGCATGGATGGTGTAAACTGTGTGAGCAAAGGCTGGTTCAATGCCCCACTGGAGACTCTCCTCCCCCAGCCAGCCCTGACTGAGCTGTCCCAGCTCCCCCCAACTGCCCCCTGCTGTCCAGGTTGGGAACCCGGATTCAGCTGGTGAGTAGAGAGTACCAGAAGTGGAGCTTCAGCCTGGAATGGGGGTCAGAAGGAGGCCGGGAAGAGGGAGAGTGAGAGGGGGGGGGGGCCAAGTCGCTGCACCATGGGCCTCTGGTTTGTACTTGCCCCCTGGGCTGAAAGTTGCCAGTCTGCCCCTAGCTTAGTAACTGAGGTAAAGCTTCACTTTGCAAAGAATACCCAATCACATGCAAGGAAAATAAAATAAAACAGCATTTTTGCTTGCACATGATTGGATGATGGAAGTCAGCAGAGCTTCTGCTCATTTACTAAGCTCTGGAGCAAATGCACTTTGCAAAGTGCACCAAGTAGAAGCTCTTTAACCACTTTACCACTAAGCCTATTTTTGACACTTTTTGTTTACAAGTTTAAATCAGTATTTTTTGCTAGAAAACTACTTAAAACCCCCAAACATTATATATATATTTTTTTAGCAAAGACTCTGGAGAATAAAATGTCGGTCATTGCAAAATTTTTTGTCATGCGGTATTTGCGCAGCGGTCTTTAAAACGCCATTTTTTTGGAAAAAATTTGAAAAATCACATTTCACTGCATTTAAAAAATACTAAACAGTAAAGTTAGCCCATTTTTTTTGTATATTGTGAAAGATGATGTCACGCCGAGTAAATAGATACCCAACATGTTACGGTTTAAAATTGCGCCCCCCCCCCCCCCCCCCCCCGTGGGATGGCAACAAACTACGGTCAATAGAGATCTCAATCTGCGACGCTTTAAATTTATTTAACGGTTACCAGTTTAGAGTTAGAGTGTAGCTCTTTTTTTTTTATTATTGTTCACGCTCTGGCGATCGCGGCGATACCTCACATGTGTGGTTTGAACAGCGATTTCATTTGCGGCTCGACTTGCTTATACATTTTTTTTTTTGTGTGCGCGAGCTAACGGTGACGGGGGCGGCTAATTTTTTATTTTTTTTTTCCTATTTATTTTTTCTTTTTTTTTAACTTTATTACAGGTTTTTTAAAAAAAAAAAAATCTGATCACTTTTATTGCTGTCACAAGCAATGTAAACATCCCTTGTGACACCAATATGCAGTGACAGGTACACTTTATGGAGGGATCGAGGGTCTAAAAGACCCTAGACCCCTCCACCACACTTCCCTGTATGCAAAACGCCGAAAACGCCGCCTTTTGCAGCACAGTAACCCGGAAGTGACGTCATGGACGCCGCCTCCGGGTTACGTCATCGGAGACCCGATCGATGCCGTTTCCGGCATTCATCGGGACTCCATCCAGCTGGCGGACGTGCCGGCTGGGTGCTCGGGGCTCCCGGTGGGACGGGAGCCCCGAGCAAAGCCACGGAAGGCGGCGGGAGGGGGGGGGATGTCCCCTCCCGCCCCCCCGGGTAATGATCGAGCGGCTCCCGAGCCGCATCGGTCGTTACCGACGGAAACCCGAACGTTGGCTTCAAACCACGGTACCGGGATGATGCCTCTAGCTAGAGGCATCATCCCGGTATAACCACGCAAAGTCAGCCGACGTAGATCTACGTGGCTAGACGTTAAGTGGTTAACTGCTCCTGCTTTAGGCAGTGGAGGAGGGAGAGTCATGGGCAGACAGTCATGGAACTGGATAAACAAATAGCAAACATTCAAGATTCTTGTAACCTGTCTGATGGCTTTGTGTGCTACAATCGCTTGTTTAGTGCTGTCACGTGCTGCCCTAAAGACATGGGATCAGCCAAAAATGCTTTATTCCACGCATGTCTACAGTGCCTTGAAAAAGTATTTACACCCCTTGAAATTTTCCACAATGTGAGGGGTGTACTTACTTTTGTGAGATATTGTATGTGCCACTTTGTGTTGGTCTATCACATAAAATCCCAATAAAATAAATTTACGTTTTTGGTGGTAACATGACAAAATGTGGACAAATCAAATGGAATGAATACTTTTGTATGGACACCTTCATTGCTTGAGAGGTGAGAGGGTCAGCAATGCAGAACGATGACCAAAACCTGATCTGCCATCTGCTTAGGGGAATCTCATTAGATGTGAAGATGATCTCACCGCAGGTAACTATAGGTCTTGCTTTTTATTTTTTCTTCCAACCAATATTGGCTGGAACGTTTTTTTTTTTTACATCATCTAACATTTCTCTCTTTCTCCATAATGTAGACGTTGGCTTTCCAGAGTGATGAGGTGATACAATCTTATTCCTGCAGGCCGGAATAAAACCTGGCAAAGCATTTCACATCACAAACCCGCTTCGTAGGTAATGGCTTTTGTAGCTGCCTCCACAACCTAACGGAAAAGACGTGTGATAATGACCTTAGCAGATAAATTTGTCAGCCGGTGGAAAAGAAAGAAAACCATCTGTCATGGCTTATAGGTTCCAAAAAAGCCGGGAAAAAGAGGGAACATTTCATTTTCATGAAGTCTGCAGGACTATATGGGCACTGTCATGTCTAAGGGGGGGATCCAACGAGACCCGATGGACCTGTTCCCAGACAGGTCTTACAGGCAGGGCCGTAAAAAAAGGTGGGCATAAAGGGCAGCTGTCCTGTGCACTGTGGTATCATGTGAGGTGGGGGGGGGGGGGGGGGCACCATGAGGAGAATGGGGGAGAGAATTTGTGTTGGGAGGGTGAATTTGGGGGGGGGGGGTTGTCAGGGGATATGAATTGTTCTAGGAGGGGCAATTTGGGGAGTTGTGCTAGCAGTAGTGATTTTAGGAAATTTGTGTTGACTTCTGCCTTCAGAAGTCACCTAATTAGTAAGAAGAGTCCACCTGTGTGTAATTTAATCTCACTATAAATACAGCTGCTCTGTGAAGCCCTCAGAGGTTTGTTAGAGAACCTTAGTGAGCAAACAGCATCATGAAGTCCAAGGAACACACCCGACTGGTCAGGGATAAAGTTGTAGAGAAGTTTAAAGCAGGGTTACAATGCATCCAGAAAGTATTCACAATGGCTTCCTCTGCTCTCAGCCAAGCCTGTCAGAGCCAGGAGAGGGGAGAAGAGCTGCTGCAGAGGTGCACAACGCTGGACCAAGATTGGGTTTAGGTGAGTATTATTGGGGGGGGGGCCTGTCAGGTTAGCTGTATATGGCCCCGTGAATTCCAACAGCAGCCCTGTTGTAGAGTATTCATATGAGTTCTTCCACAATAGGACATTTTTTGGGGGGAAAAGCGTTTTTTTGGTTTGGTCTCAAGATGTTTCTGGCTAGGTGCCCATACTCCGATGTCATCTTGCTTTCCCTGCTTTGGACCAACTTCCTGACAATGGACCATGCTTGTGCAATATATATACCGTATACAGTATGTTGGCATGGCTGCTTGTAGTCTTCACCAGGGGTGCATGTGACAAGGTGACAAATCATTTTTGGGGGACACTTGTCATCCTCTAGTACACATGTGTCAAACACAAGGCCCGCGGGCCGAATCCGGCCCTCCGGGCCATTTCATGTGGCCCTCCAGCCCTCCTCCAGTCCCTGTGCTTTCTACTTTCCAGCAATGCCTCCAGCTTCCTCCCATCAGCAGCACATGTTAAGGCTGGTGCACTGTAATGTAAGGGAGGGAGGAAGACTCAACTTCTGATGGAGGCTCCTGACGTCTTATGTAAGGGTAGGGGATGCTCTGAACATCTAGTCTTACAACCGGCCCTTTTGAGGGCAATTATATTGCTGATTCGGCCCTTGATTAAATTGAGTTTGCCACCCCTGCTCTAGTAGAAAGTACCTGAACAAAAACCTCTCTATAATGTTTTTTATAACAAATGAGTCCTCCGGCAGGTTTAAACCTTAATGTACCAGTGTGCACTACATACCAGTACATCCCCAGCAGCTCCCATCTTTGCCCGGTCTTTCTTACGGGTTTGTGATTCTCGGCCACGCCTGGGCAACGTTACGCCCGCGCATGCACGCGAGAGTCACATTGCAGCTGCACACAGATCAGGCCGTAAATGTGGTCTGAACTGCGCATTTGCATCTCAGATCACATTACTCTCTGAAAGGCAGGGGGAGGATTTGCTGCCTGTCAGCAAGTTTTGTAAAAATAACTTTACTACCATTTTAAAGCTTACATGAGAGATAATTATTTGGACTTAGATCTCCTAGCAACTAGCTGTCTGTGAATTGAGAAGTTGCTTCCTCATTACAATTGTATATGACTACCGATGCTGGGACAAGGTCATCTACAGCCCAGGGCAAACTTACCAAACTGCGCCACTCCCCCCCCCCCCCCCCCCATCAAATGTATGAGTATTATGGGTTTGATTTACTAAAGGCAAATAAGCTGTGCACTCTGCAATGTGCACTTGCTCCAGAGCTTAGTAAATGAGCAGAAGCTCTGCTGACTTCCATCATCCAATCATGTGCAAGCAAAAATGCTGTTTTTTTAAATTTTCCACTCTTAACCCATTTACTAAGCTCTGGGACAACTGCACTTGCAGAGTGCACAGCCTTTTTGCCTTTAGTAAACCAACCTCTATGTGTCAGCTAAAATCCCCTCCCCCCAGAAAAAAATTGAGCACTAATCCGCATGCTTCCCCTAAGCATAAATTCCCCCTTTTCGCTCAGTTGGCACAAGTCTTTGTTTGCCCATCCCTCAAATCCCCCCCAGCACAAATGTTCCCCACCCCAACAGAAAATCGACTTCCTAGCAAAAACCCTCTACCCCTCAATTTTCCATCTGAATACATATATTCACCCTCCCCCCATTCCAAATTTCCCCACCTAGCACAAGTACCCCTAATAGCACAAACCCCCCCCCCTCCCCAAAAAAAATCCCTTCCTAGCACTATTCCCCTATCCTCTCTACCATATCACTTCCTCTAGCACACCCCCCCCCCCCCCCAAATACCCCCTCTGTGCACAAATCCTCTTCCTTCATCCCTCCTTCCAACACAGATTCCCCAAAATTACCACTCCTAGCACCTCCCCTCAATTTCTCTTCCTAGAACAATTCTCACCCCCTCCGCCCCCCAAATCACAAATCCCCCCCCCCACCTCACATGATGCCACAGTGCCTAGGGCAGCCGTCCCTCCTACCCACCCCTTGTCCAGGCCCTGATGACTACTGTAAAACTCTGTATGTGCCCTCTGCAACCCACAATCCAACATGGTGCCTCTGTATATCAAGGGAATTTTTCAGGTTTTTTCTGGCTTTTTCCAGGCGTTTTTTGCAGGTGTTTGGAGGCAGGCATTGACATCTAACAAAAACTGCTTGTAATCTGCCAAAAAAGAAGCTCATGTACTTTTTGAGCTTCAAGCGTTTTGCTTCAGGAGACAAAACACTCATATGTGAACAGGGGCCTTTGAAATGAATGGGATTTTGTTTGTTGAGTATTTTGAGACTTCAGAGATGAGCTTTTTACAAGTTGAAATACACTCAGGTGTGAACAGGGCCTTAAGCCCCGTACACACGTACCGAATGTCGGCCGAACGATCGGCCGTCTTTTGTCCGGTGCTGTCCTGTCGGCTGAAAAGTGCTAAAGACTGCACATTAATTTTGTCGGCCAACAACAGCCGACTGCAGAAGTGATGTCATGTGATGGTTAACTTTCCGTGTGTTTTTTCTTCTCTGAGCATGCCCAGTCTTGCTAATCGGCTGTTTGTCGGCCGAATTCTGTACTGACTGAGGAACAATCGGCCGTTCTGGTTTGGCCAACAAAAATTTTATAGCCTGCACACCCGATTCTGTTTGGCCGAAAAGTCGCTGTCGGTTGTCGGAAGCATCATACTAACAAGCCGACAATCGGCCGATCGTTCGGCGGCCGAATAATTACGGCCGACAATCGCTAAGTGTGTACGGGCCTTTAGGGATGATTTATCTCCTAGTACAGGTACCTCCAGGCACTACGTAGTGCTTCCCATTAGGGAGTATTGTTACTTTGTTGCCGTTATGGCCGCACGGATTTACTTTAAAGGGGAACGGCGCTCATCTGCCAATCCGTTAAAAATTAATTCCACTGCAAAATGGCTCCTATGACCTCTCAATATGGTTTGACAACAAATGTAAGCTTTAATCTCCCAAGAAATGTACCACATCCAAGCTAACAATGTTGAATTAAGTGTTCTCTACGGGGCAGATCGGCTATAATAAATCTCACTGTTGAGTCACAGAATTCCTGACATTCCTCAGCCTTCCCATTCTGTGTCAAATGTCAGATGTCTTTCTGAGGTAACCTAGGCAGCCGGCATCCCAGCGGCTGTGTTTGGATTGTGGAGTGCATTAGTTGCTCTGGACCACCCCTGTGTCTGATAAACAAGATGCAGCGCTCCAAATGAACAGATTTACAACCATTCCACAGCCTGACATTCCTCAAGCTGGTGGGATTTGGTTTTGTGCTGCCCTAGGCAAGACTAAAATTGGGCACCCCCCCCCCCTCCGACTCCTATATAAATTTGCCCCACTCCTTCCTTTTTAACGGATGTGACTCCCTCCAAAATTGAAGCACTCCAAGTCCCAGCATGAACCCCTGAGATCTCACGAGGGGGGTAGAGGGGGTGGGTGAGGGAGGGAGGGGGGATGAGAGAGAGGGGGGAGGGAGAGAGAGAAAAGTGATGAGAGAGAGGGGAGGTGAGAGAGTGGGGAGGTAGAGAGAGAGGGGGTGAGAGAGGAGAGAGAGATGAAAGGGAGAGAGAGGATGAGAGGGAGGGGGAGAGGTGAGAGAAAGAGAGAGAGAGAGAGGGGGATGAGAGAGAGAGAGGGGGGGATAAGAGAGATGAGGGATGAGAGAGAGGGGGGATGAGAGAGAGAGAGAAATAGAGGGGGTGAGAGAGAAAGAAAGAGAGGGGTGAGAGAGAGAGTGGGATGAGAGAGGAGGGGCTGAGAGAGAAAGAGAGGGTGGTGAGTGAGTGAGTAAGAGAGAGAGAGAGGAGGGGGTGAGAAAGAGAGAGGTGGGGGTGAGAAAGAGAGAGGGGGGATGAGAGAGAAATGGGGGGATGAGAGAGAGAGGGGGGATGAGAGAGGGTGGGAGAGGGAGAGAGGGGGGTGGGTGAGGGAGGGAGGGGGATGAGAGAGAGTGGGGGGGGGAGAGAGAGAAAAGGGATGAGAGAGAGGGGAGGTGAGAGAGAGAGAGGGGGTGAGAGAGAGAGAGAGAGGGGGGTGAGAGAGAGAGAGGTGGGATGAGAGAGAAAGGGGGTGAGAGAGAGAGGGGATGAGAGAGGGGATAAAAGGGAGAGAGAGGATGAGAGGGAGGGGGGTGAGAGAAAGAGAGAGAGAGAGAGAGGATAGAGCGAGAGAGGGGTGATAGGAGAGAATTATGAGGATGAGAGAGGGGGG
>NC_138778.1:6117994-6182994 GCF_965119305.1 Pelophylax lessonae
GGAAATCCAATTACTTTGCCAGGAGTCAATCTGTAATGCTGACATTAGTGTGGACTTGCTGGAAGAAGATGTACTGATGCTCGAAAATGTTAAAAACTGGGCAAGGGCACGATCGTAACTCACAGATGTTGGTAATCTGTGAAATAAATTGTTACTAGACCACAACTTTTCGGCACACGCTGATCATTCAGATTAGAATCAGCCTGGTTTGAATGGGAGGATATCGGTTTCCAATCTGAAGGTGGTTCATTGGTATCTTTTTCAGTTCTCTTCATGGACTCAATGGTAAGATAGTTAGGGTCTGTATGTCAATGGACTTTGAGATTGTGTTGATAAGCGAATGTTGTGTGCTTTCAGGTGCGTTCTACTTCCATTGAGATCAGTTTGAGACATTTCTGAGATCACTCAGAGTTCACAGACAGGTGCAATTGACTTCCTTCTGATCATTATTTGGCCCCACTGTGAGTGACATGAACATGCTTCAAGCTGCTTTTGCATTCCCATTAAATTGTATGGGGAAAAAAGTAATTTAGAGTCAACTGACATACACTCTGATTTCAAAAGTATTGGGACACCTGCCTTTTCAAGCACATCAACTTTAAAGCGTGCAATAATATACGCTTTACAGTCAAAAACCTTCTGAAATATTGGGGTTGATTTACTAAAGGCCAATGGACTGTGCACTCTGCAAGATGCTCCAGAGTTTAGTAAATGAGCAGAAGCTCTGCTGGCTTCCATCATCCAATCATGTGCAGGCAAAAATGCAGTCTTTTTACATTTTTCTTTGCATGTAATTGGGTATTCTTTGAAAAGTGAAGCTTTACCTCATTTACTGAGCTCTGGAGCAACTGCATAGTCTTTTTTTTTTTTTTTATACTAGGGACAATTTAGACAGGAACAAATTAGCCTACAAGCATGTCTTTGGAGTGTGGGAGGAAACCAGAGTACCTGGAGGAAACCCACGCAGGCACAGGGAGAACATGCAAACTCCATGCACATAGTGTCATGGTTGGGTTTTGAACCCATGACCCACTCACTGCAAGGCAGAAGTGCTAACCACTTAGCCACTGTGCCGCCCGTCTTTCTGCCTTTAGATGTTGTCAGTGAATAGTATCCCTTGTAACAGAAAGGGTTGTCCACAGCCATAAACCCCCTATAGGGGGAGGTGCCACATCCTGAAAAAGCAAAAAACCAAAGAAAGGGGGTTCCCCTAAGGGTTTGGGACTTTTTAGGCACTCAGTGTGTGTAAGGGAGTATGTAAGTAAAGAATGTGTAAGGGAGTATGTAAGTAAAGAATATTTTTCAAAAATATAATGATTTGAAACCTATGTGCATTATTTGTATTTGAATTACCCCTGAAGAAGAAGCGTATGTTCTCAATGAACCCAAAAAACTCATTAATATCAAAGCTGACTATTTTTGGAAGTAGTTTTTAGTTTGTTTTTAGTTTTAGCTATTTTAGGGGGATATCTGTGTGTGCAGGTGACTATTACTGTGCATAATTATTAGGCAACTTAACAAAAATCAAATATACAGTATACCCATTTCAATTATTTATTTTTACCAGTGAAACCAATATAACATCTCAACATTCACAAGTATACATTTCTGACATTCAAAAACAAATCAGTGACCAATATAGCCACCTTTCTTTGCAAGGACACTCAAAAGCCTGCCATCCATGGATTCTGTCAGTGTTTTGATCTGTTCACGATCAACATTGCGTGCAGCAGCAACCACAGCCTCCCAGACACTGTTCAGAGAGGTGTACTGTTTTCCCTCCTTGTAAATCTCACATTTGATGATAGACCACAGGTTTTCAATGGGGTTCAGATCAGGTGAACAAGGAGGCCATGTCATTAGCTTTTCTTCTTTTATACCCTTTCTTGCCAGCCACGCTGTGGAGTACTTGGACGCGTGTGATGGAGCATTGTCCTGCATGAAAATCATGTTTTTCTTGAAGGATGCAAACTTCTTCCTGTACCACTGCTTGAAGAAGGTGTCTTCCAGAAACTGGCAGTAGGACTGGGAGTTGAGCTTGACTCCATCCTCAACCCGAAAAGGTCCCACAAGCTCATCTTTGATGATACCAGCCCAAACCAGTACTCCACCTTGCTGGCGCCTGAGTCGGACTGGAGCTCTCTGCCCTTTACCAATCCAGCCACGGGCCCATCCATCTGGCCCATCAAGACTCCCTCTCATTTCATCAGTCCATAAAACCTTTGAAAAATCAGTCTTGGGATATTTCTTGGCCCAGTCTTGACGTTTCAGCTTGTGTGTCTTGTTCAGTGGTGGTCGTCTTTCAGCCTTTCTTACCTTGGCCATGTCTCTGAGTATTGCACACCTTGTGCTTTTGGGCACTCCAGTGATGTTGCAGCTCTGAAATATGGCCAAACTGGTGGCAAGTGTCATCTTGGCAGCTGCACGCTTGACTTTTCTCAGTTCATGGGCTGTTATTTTGCGCCTTGGTTTTTCCACACGCTTCTTGCGACCCTGTTGACTATTTTGAATGAAATGCTTGATTGTTCGATGATCACGCTTCAGAAGCTTTGCAATTTTAAGAGTGCTGCATCCCTCTGCAAGATATCTCACTATTTTTGACTTTTCTGAGCCTGTCAAGTCCTTCTTTTGACCCATTTTGCCAAAGGAAAGGAAGTTGCCTAATAATTATGCACACCTGATATAGGGTGTTGATGTCATTAGACCACACCCCTTCTCATTACTGAGATGCACATCACCTAATATGCTTAATTGGTAGTAGGCTTTCGAGCCTATACAGCTTGGAGTAAGACAACATGCATAAAGAGGATGATGTGGTCAAAATACTCATTTGCCTAATAATTCTGCACTCCCTGTATAAGTACCTGAAATAAATAAAAAATACTGTCTTCTCCTGGTGGGGATGGCTTCCAATGGCCCTTCCCTGCCCCCCCTCCTCCCCGCACCGGGAGAAGACAATGGCCCAGCTGGAGGAATTCCCTTTCAACACTGTCTATGTTGATGGGGGGAATCAAGCAAATTATGGCTGGCCTCCATTTATGGTGGGCCTTATTCCAGCAATGGACAAGAAGTCTCCCAATTCTGATGTTTACCTCTACCATCAAAGTGGAGAGATATGGACAAGCAAAAAATGGAATTGGTCATGTGACTCATCGCTTTCATTTGTGTATAAAAAAAAGCAATGAAATTAAACCCTGTCTCCATGGAACACGTATATCTTCCTTTGTTTGTGTTGGTTTTCCCCAGGTTCTCTGTGTCTCTTCCCACACTGCCAATATACGCTGATATTTTATTTGGCCATCACCCAACATTAGCCCTACTGTGTGTGTACATGTGTATGTCTGTAGCAGGAACATTAGATTGTAAACATCTTCAGGGCTAGGAACTAGGATCCTTTAACCGATGGAGAACAAAAAGCCGTCTAGATAAATCATTTTGCATACTAAGTCCTCCATGTTTCTGGCCTTCATGCCACACAGATGGCCATGCACTGCAAAAGTGTTGATCCTAAAGAATTAATTCAGAATTAACCCTCAGCAGTTTCTGTTTACAGACAGTTTTGTAGCCTCAACAGTAATGTGCCGTTATTGGTTCCCTGTGCGTTGATATATTTTTTTTTTTTGTGGTTTTCTATTTTTCTGGAGGCAGAAAGAGCACAGTGGGAGCTCTTGTGTGTCCTGAAATTGCAGGATTGAGGATGTGCTTTGATAACACCACACCCGGTGCCTGCTGCAGAGGCCGAGGTGTAACCACAGTACGCAACAACAGGTTCCTCAAGTCTTAACAGGAAGTTCTACGTCCCTGTTCTCAGCTTGAAGTTTAATAATAGGCAACACTGCAGACACTCTAGGTTGGTGGGCTGTCTGCGGCCAGCTAGCACAAAACCCTGTTGTTTTTTCGAGAATAATACAAATGTTTTGGTGCAGATGTTTCTGCGTGTTCTTGGAAATGGTTGCGTTAAGGAAAAGGAAAACTGGACTGAAGAACTTTACAGTAAGGTCAAACAGGAGTTTTATCATGCTGCTCTTTTTCTTTTAACTTTTATATTTTTTTCCAGTTCTTGAGTTGCATTTGTTCAAACCTGAAGTAAAAATGGCCTGACTCAGCGTACACTTATCACCCACATTTTTATGGCAATGAAACAGATAATCACAAGGATGTGGAAGTCATTGACACTTAAGCCATAGACAGTTCAAATCTGGAAAAGCAGGAACTGACCGGGATTCAAACCATGCATGGGCATGGGATCAATTGGGTACAACCAGCCTGACACATTTTAAATGCCATTATTGCTACTGGCTGGTATGGCTGCTAGAAATAATCACTGACCTCTGCTTCCCCCTGACACCAACCCCCCGCTGGGAGAATACAATGGCTTGTTTGGAGGGATCCCCCTGTCAGCACTGTCACTGGATTCCCCTGTCAACCCATGGTTGCAGGAAAATAATCTGCTCCGTGTATGGCCTGCTTTAGCTTTGAAGAGGATAAGAGTAGTGTACATAGCACACTTCTTACCAAGAAACTAATGATAAATTCTTACGCACCTGGCAGCCTTGGCTCGACCAATTTCCATCTTCATAGCTGACCACATGCTTCTTGGAATTGTATTAAACCCAGGAGTCTGCATTCACTAATATCTGGTCTCCCACAGTACACCCAACATGGAAACAAAATTATTTTAGTAAATATAAACTGCTAAATACCTTTTTTCAGCAGTATATAGCAGTCTTGTGACTTCTATCAGTGTCTAGTTAAAACTTGTAGGAGGAGTTTTCATACTGCACTGAACTGTCCTATGAGGCTGCAGGACCCCTGGCCCTCTGTCTGGACAGTGCTGATTGGCCCTGTGCTGATCTCATGCACCCTCCCAAGTAAAAAAAAAAAAAAAAACTCTCTAGCAATACACCCCAAACTGAGCATGTGTAGAGTGACTCCAAAGGCTCTTTATTATCCAGACATGTTCTGGAGTCAGTGAAAAAGAGGAGGATCTGTGCATATACAATCAAACAGCCTTTTTATACAATGGGGAGGATTAACCCCTTAGGTTCTAACTAAGGGGCCAATCCCGACCCCTGAAAAACAACCCCACACCATAACCTCCTCTCCAAACCCCCCTCCACCAAATGATTTGGACCAGTGCATAAAGCAAGATCCATAAATACATTGATGAGAGAGTTTGGGGTGGAGGAACTTGACTGGCCTCCATAGAGTCCTGACCTCAACCCGATAGAACACCTTTGGGTTAGAGCGGAGACTGCGAGCCAGGCCTTCTTGTCCATCATCAGTGTCTGACCTCACAAATGCGCTTCTGGAAGAATGGTGAAACATTCCCATAGACACTCCTAAACCTTGTGGACGGCCTTCCCAGAAGAGTTGAAACTGTTATAGCTGCAAAGGGTGGGCCAACTCGTTATTGAACCCTACGGACTAAGACTGGGATGCCATTAAAGTCAATGTGCGTGTAAAGGCAGACGTCCCAATATTTTTGGTAATATAGTCTATATTCTTATTAGTTTGACAAAGGTAGCATAGCTGCTCCGAAATATGTTGAGGGGGGTGACGTCCCCTCCCGCTCCTTGTAATGACAGCCGAGCGGCTTCTCAGCCGTGTTGGTTGTCATTACAAGACAGCCGACCGTCGGCTATGGACGTCGGTATCGGGGTGATGCCTTTAGCTGCAGGCATCACTCCGGTACAAGCACTGTCCCGAAATATCGGCAATATTGGTCACCTTGGTGGCCGATTCCGATATATCGGGGAAAGTGCAGTTCAGCCCTCGATATATCCGCTTTGCCGATAATCGGTTGATCTCTACTGCATACCAATTTTCTGCCTGTGCTAAGGAATTTATACTCTTTTTTTATATTGTTAATGTTCCTGTTATCCCTTTTTGTACCAAGGGTTGAGTCTTTTCATAGATATTATTTATACACACTTTATTATACTACGTATGTGTGATATCCTTCTGCTCCTTTCCAATAAAAACCAAATAAAAGAAAAATTGGCCTGCCTCACCTCACAGAATGACGGAACACTCATAGTCACCATACCCAAAGTTGCCACTGTTAAACTGCTTATATCTTTTGGCAAGCAGAGAGGATGACACCACACAAATTTAGTGTGTTTATTTAGCTTATTCCATTATTCTGGAGTCATTGTTCGAGTGATAATTCCACAACAATTACTCCTTTGCCTGTCTGAACCTATTACTTCATGTGAATTAAACCAGTTATTACCAAGTGAGTCAGCACGCACCTTCCATGCACCTGTGCTCACTGCCCCACCTCGAGCTCTAATAATATCTACAGGAGGTACAAGAGGACCTCACAGATTCTAAATAGACCGTGAATACTCACTCAGATGTTAATGTGTTCTGTCATGTTATTGTTGTCTTTATTGTATGAAAAAAAAAAAACACCTGCGTCATATGAAAAAATAAAGGAGCTTCTAAGAATGATGACATCACAACAGGTAAAGTGGTCAAATAACCTTTCAGATAAAAGGAAAAGGTGCTTCTATTGTTTTCTTTTTTTTTTATTTTGCTTGGCGCTGATAAAGAGAAATAATTTTAGAAGATAATGGCCACACCGTGCCAGGAACTAATCCAGGAGCCATTTTGTCAGAGGGACAGGTCCAGAGCCTGCACTATATAAAAAAAAGTTAGTATTGAGGCCTCTAATATCACTTAATGATACAATTCATTAACCTCCCTGGCGGTATGATTCTTTCCGATTTTAGGTGCTGAAAGCGGTACAATTATTTTGCATGTAATTCTTAAGAATGAGCAGCCCAAACCAACTATTTACATATGATTTTTTTTACTGTGCGTTCTTCTTTATAACATCTCGGGTATGATACAATTTGAAACACAAAATCAAAAATTATAATATAATAAATGGCTATAAATAAGTTAAAGTATATATATATACACACATTATATATATATACATATATTATTTGTGTATATATATATATATATATACAGTGGGTACGGAAAGTATTCAGACCCCCTTAAATTTTTCACTCTTTGTTATATTGCAGCCATTTGCTAAAATCATTTAAGTTCATTCTTCTTCCTCATGAATGTACACATAGCTCCCCATACTGACAGAAAAACACAGAATTGTTGACATTGTTGCAGATTTATTAAAAAAGAAAAACTGAAATATCACATGGTCCTAAGTATTCAGACCCTTTGCTGTGACACTCATATATTTAACTCAGGTGCTTTCCATTTCTTCTGATCATCCTTGAGATGGTTCTACACCTTCATTTGAGTCCAGCTGTTTTTGATTATACTGATTGGACTTGATTAGGAAAGCCACACACCTGTCTATATAAGACCTTCCAGATCACAATGCATGTCAGAGTAAATGAGAATCATGAGGTCAAATGAACTGCCTGAAGAGCTCAGAGACAGAATTGTGGCAAGGCACAGATCTGGCCAAGGTTACAAAAAGATTTCTGCTGCACTTAAGGTTCCTAAGAGCACAGTGGCCTCCATAATCCTCAAATGGAAGACGTTTGGGACGACCAGAACCCTTCCTAGAGCTGGCCGTCCGGCCAAACTGAGCTATCGGGGGAGAAGAGCCTTGGTGAGAGAGGTAAAGAAGAACCCAAAGATCACTGTGGCTGAGCTCCAGAGATGCAGTCAGGAGATGGGAGAAAGTTGTAGAAAGTCAACCATCACTGCAGCCCTCCACCAGTCGGGGCTTTATGGCAGAGTGGCCCGACGGAAGCCTCTCCTCAGTGTAAGACACATGAAAGCCCGCATGGAGTTTGCTAAAAAACACCTGAAGGACTCCAAGATGGTGAGAAATAAGATTCTCTGGTCTGATGAGACCAAAATAGAACTTTTTGGCCTTAATTCTAAGCGGTATGTGTGGAGAAAACCAGGCACTGCTCATCACCTGTCCAATACAGTCCCACCCAACAGTGAAGCATGGTGGTGGCAGCATCATGCTGTGGGGGTGTTTTTCAGCTGCAGGAACAGGACGACTGGTTGCAATCGAGGGAAAGATGAATGCGGCCAAGTACAGGGATATCCTGGACAAAAACCTTCTCCAGAGTGCTCTGGACCTCAGACTGGGCTGAAGGTTTACCTTCCAACAAGACAATGACCCTAAGCACACAGCTAAAATAACGAAGGAGTGGCTTCACAACAACTCCGTGACTGTTCTTGAATGGCCCAGCCAGAGCCCTGACTTAAACCCAATTGAGCATCTCTGGAGAGACCTAAAAATGGCTGTCCACCAACGTTTACCATCCAACCTGACAGAACTGGAAAGGATCTGCAAGGAGGAACGGCAGAGGATCCCCAAATCCAGGTGTGAAAGACTTGTTGCATCTTTCCCAAAAAGACTCCGGGCTGTATTAGATCAAAAGGGGGCTTCTACTAAATACTGAGCAAAGGGTCTGAATACTTAGGACCATGTGATATTTCAGTTTTTCTTTTTTTATAAATCTGCAACAATGTCAACAATTCTGTGTTTTTCTGTCAGTATGGGGAGCTATGTGTACATTCATGAGGAAGAAGAATGAACTTAAATGATTTTAGCAAATGGCTGCAATATAACAAAGAGTGAAAAATTTAAGGGGGTCTGAATACTTTCCGTACCCACTGTATATATATATATATATATATATATATATATATATATATATATATATATGTGTGTGTATACATATATATATACATACTGTATATATATATATATGTATATATATATATAGTACAGTAAAACTGCAGGAAAGGGCACTGGGGGGCAAACTAATATCAATTTATTTTATTTTGTAATGAAATCAGTGTGTTTGTGTTTTTTACTTTTCAAATTTGCCGCCGGTTCCACCCCCCCTGCGAGCGTCACGTCGCAGGAGACGGAAGCCGGGGCTCACGAGCATCGGGCGGAAGATCCGGCCGCCGTATGCCGAAGGGACACATCCCTGGATCCCGGGGACAAGGTAAGTAACCCTCTACCAGTATCCAGCTATGCTCCCTGGCGGTACCCCGAGTGTGACTCGGAGTTACCGCTTATGGCAGTGAAAACCCACCCCGAGCCACACTCGGGAATACCGCCAGGGAGGTTAAAAAGTGAAGCTTTACCTCATTTCCTAAGCTCTGGAGCAACTGCACCTGCACCTGCAGAGGGCAACTGCATAGTGCACAGTCTTTTTGCCTTTAGTAAATCAACCCCACTGACATCAGATGAGTGAATAGTATCCCTTGTAGGTTCTTTTTCATAGTATTAGGTTAGGAAATCTAACCACAAAAGTTGGATAGTGTGTATCCAGCTTAAAACCACAATATGAATTCTTAGATATCCATAGGTACCTGGGACGCCCAGTCCAGATTGCCTTCTCTGGCCTTTACAGAAGCCAACCCATTCTCTGCCAAGCTGGCTGTTTTCCATCAGTTGTTAAACTGAGACGTATGAAATCTCAGATCCAGAAAGAAACTTTAATGCATGTCGACAAAAATAAACACAGTTAAAAGGAAAAAAAAAGTGGCACTGAATGTGTTTCGTATGACTCAACACTTTTGCAGCTGAACCCAACACCGCTTTCTCTCACATTTGTGAATTCTGCAGCATAAATCAGCAAAACTAAAGGCCCGTACACACGTACCGATCGTCGGCATACAAACGTCGGTGGACGAAGGATCTGCCGATTGTACGCGTGTTAGTATGGTGCCTCCGACAGATGTCTGCGCACAATCCGCGGACAAAAGTCTTTCGTGCAAACATGAAAATATTTGTATGCCGACACCAGAACGGACGATTGTTCGCCTGTCAGTACACAATTCGGCCGACAGACCGCAGATTTGCAAGACTGGGCATGCTCAGAAAATAGAAAACACAGGGAAAGTTAACCATTACATGACATCACTTCTGCAGTCGGCGGACAAAATTCTTGTGCTGTCCTTGTGCTGTCTTTGCACTTTTCAGCAGACACCGACATCCCGGGGAGAAAAGAGGAACATTTGTAAGCCGACCATCGGTACGTGTGTACGGGGCTTAAGACTTTCATCTGCAAAAAGAACTTACAGAGCAGGCCAGATGGATCGTTGCACAAGGTTTTTTAGGGAAAGGCTGACATGTCTATTCCAGGAAACAATTTACGGTATCGTTTATGTTGCATCTGTGATTTAAACCAATCCGGCACTCCGGTCTGCTGAATTGTTTATAAAATCGGATTTTGGTGAATGCATCAACAATTGAGGGTTTCTTCATCTAACTGGATAATGACAGTAGTAGCAATAGATGATCATCGCTAGTGAAGGAGGATTGGTTGTGCGATTGATCCTCAGATTAGGGCTGGCATTTTAATAATTTTTCTACTAAGGGTCCTTTCACACGGGCGGTCTGTTCGGTGGACTCCGCTTTGCTCAGCGGGGGATGGCTTCCTTGATCCCCGCTGAGCAGGTGGATGATAGGTCCATCGCCGCTCACTGTGCAGAGCACAGACGGACAAAGTCCTGCTCTCCTCTATAGGGAAATCGGGTGAAATTGGACCGCCTGTCTGTTTTCACCCGATCTTATCCGATTCGATCCTCCAGACAGATGGAAAATAGGGTCGCAATCCGTCTGGATGGGACAGACAGGATCGGATAGCAGCGTCAGCGGACATGTCACCGCTTACATCCGCCGCACCATAGGGGTGAATGGAGGGTCCGATCAGTTCCTCCTAAAAAAACGGACATGCTGACCTGATCGGACTGCCCGTGTTAAAGGACCCTTAGAGATTTAACCAATTGCTAGCCCAATTAGCAAATTTCAAATTGCCCACATATTTTAGCCCTAAATCCTTCAATGTTGGCAAGTTGAACTCCCACCTAAAACAGTTTAGAAATGCAACTTAAAGCATAATTCCACATTTCCTGAAAAAAACACATTCCTCCACCTGGTGATCTCTGTACATTGCAGGGATTATAACAACCCTTGTTGCAGATTCCTACCTTTTGTTATTCTGAAGAAATCCCTGTGTGCTTCTTTGTGCATGTGTGAGAAAGTAAGTCTAATGGGAGTGGTTTCATAATTATTAATCAGCTGTGCACCTGCAGAGCACTAATGAGGAAATTTTCTGGGCCTGCATCCCTTTAGACGTGTTCCTATTGGGAGTATCTCACCAAAAATGACATTTGTGTTGCAGGGGATGCCAGAAATCTGACTTGCATCTAAATGCAGACTTCTGGAAAAATCAGTGAGCCAATCACACACACACTGGGGTGTGGTCAGTATACATTCTCCAGGTAGCCATATTGCATTATCTAAAAAATGATTGTGCGCTGCCACTTCCTAGTAGAACATATACAGTATCTCTCAAAAGTGAGTACACCCCTCATATTTCTGTAAATATTTTGTCTATCTTTTCATGTGACAACACTAAAGAAATGACACTTTGCCACACTGTAAAGTAGTGAGTGAACAGATTGTAATAGTAACAGTGTAAGTTTGCTGTCCCCTCAAAATGACAATTGCCGACTCCCGGCTATTAAAAAATTAAAGAAAAAAATGGTCCCCCACCAGTCCATACCAGGCCCTTCAGGTCTGGTAAGGGTCCCCCATTAAAATAAATACCAGACCCTTAGCTGGGCATGCAGCCTGGCAGGTCAGGAAAGTGGATGGGACGAGCGAGCGCCCCCCCCCCCCCCCACCCCAGAGCACCTTGTCCCCATGTTGATGGGGACAAGGGCCTCTTCCCGACAACCCTGGCCTGTGGTTGTCAGGGTCTGTGGGTGGGGGCTTATCAGAATCCGCTCTCATTGAAATCCCTCCTCCTAGTACAAATCTTCCCCCCCTCCATCCCCCCTCCCAACACCTAATCCCCCTAAATCACCACTCTAGCACTCCCCCTTCCAAATGTCCCTTCCTAGAAAGATACTTACCACCTGACATCTCCCAAATTCCCCCTTCCAGCACAAATGGTGGCTTGTGGTGCCCCCCCACCTCACATGATATCACAGTGCCCAGCCCCTCCTACCCACCCCTTGTCCCACCCCTGGTTCCATGTATTTGCATGCAGGCAGTCCCGTTAATGTCAGCCACTGCTTCCAATTAGATATCCATGTGGGTGCATGTCCTTGAACTTAGGTTGGCCACAGATGGTTTGAATCTCAGCTGGTTCAGCAGAGATTGGCTGAGGTTTATACCATTTATGGGAAAGCTGATTGTACCCAAATCGATCCAGCATGCTGGATTTTTACATGTGCAATAATCACTATATAAATTCTATATAATAATATATAATAATAATCACTGCATTCTCCCCGTAGGAACGACTCCCCGCGCACCCCTGCTAGAAGAACACAATAGCTCCACGGCAGAGATTCCGCCATGACCACTGACTGTGAATCGCATCATCATTGTAAAGCCAAAAAATGTGCTGCGCCAGACGTGCACCAATAAACATAAATGATATTAATATAATCAATATCTGAAGTCCATACAAGCTGTGATTGTGCTCAAAATCCAATAAATGTGCATTAGTGTCCAAGTGTCCAAATCAGAAATGCAATCTGGTGAAAAGTGCACACCAATCTGTGAAATCCCTCCACCTGCTAGATTGGCCTCTCACCTCCAAAAAGGACCCAGACAGGCCAGCAAAAGCATATACTGAGGATATCAGACTCCTGGAAAGAAACTCCAGCCTCTCACCTCCGGAGGTCTCAAGACACGGGACATGCGATGCAAAATATAAAAGGGAAAATATAGTGCTCTCCGTTTCAACAATCAGGCTTTATTGAGGAAAATAGAAGTTTACTCACATGTACAGGGCACTTCACCGTGCCTGCTGTTATGGCAAATAATAGCGTGTGTCACTCGAGAGATGTTCGGCGTTTGTCTTCCTCGGTACCTACCTACCAGCGATGTCCACAACTGTCTCAGCTGTCCGGGACTCCCCTCCTCATTGGCTAAGACACAGCAGCGCACCATGGGCTCCTGCTGCTGTCAATCAAAGTCAGTTAGCCAGTGAGGAGAGAGAGGAAGCGGGGCTGGACTGCAGCTCCGTGTCTGAATGAACACAGGGAGCTGTGACTCGGCTAGGGAGCCCAATAGCAAGCTGCTTGCTGTGGGGGCACTCAAAGGAAGGGAGGGGCCAGGAGAGCCGAAGAGGGACCTGAGAAGAGGAGGATCCAGGCTGCTCTGTGCAAAACCAACTGCACAGTGCAGGTAAGTGTAACATGTTTGTTATTTTTATTGAAAAAAAACGAGACTTTACAATCACTTTAAGGTCATTCCCACATGTGAACTATGAAGAGTAGGTAGAAAGGAGTGCCCAGTGTCCAGTAAATACAAGTTGGAAAGTGAGTTTGAAGGAGTTTATTAGTGATTGTTCCTGTATGCTAATAAATGGGGAAGAATCCCAAACAGGTGTATCTGTAGCACAAGGATCAGAGGGATATATGTCTGAGTGTCGGCTGTGCTTGCTGAGGCAACGTTGTTCCCCTGAAACACGTTGGCTTGTCATATTTGTTACACTCTCCAATAAATGCCTTTAAACTCACCTTACCTCTTGTTTTTACTGGACACTATGTGATCTTTCTACCTACTCTTCCTATTTCATGTGGAAATGACCTGAAGACTGAACTCGGAGGTAGCAGCCCAGGCCCCATAAATAAAGGGCTGACCGTCACCTTCTTTCCAGTTAAGCACATAACATTGGAAGTGAAACCTTCTCCCCCACGCACTCCATCACCCACCTACGACCAGTGACTGAGTCAGTCCAGTGTGGTCTCCAACCCCAATGAGCTACCTCTTTTCAAGACGCCGTCATGCCATTGGAGTCTTATGGCCCCTATGAGGGTCCACATAGGGAACAGCCAATAGGGAATTCTGTGCAGTGTGGAATGCCGGTGTAACGTTAAAAAACCCTACCTCGTGAAAATTCCCTACCCTCGTCACTTCCTGTCACATACATCACGGAACAGCTGAGCAGCTTACCACTGCACATGCTCACAGCTCCGGATACGTCATTGAACAGCTGAGCAGCTTAGCAGTGCGCATGCTCGAAGCTCTGGAGGGTAGGGAATTTTCACGGTAGTGTGTTGTAAAGTTACACCGCATCAGCTGTTGCCGCGGTTACATTAAAACATCTCTGCTGCAACATGAAATCATCTCCGCTCCTACCCCTGTCACTTCCCTGATCTCAGCTACTAAATGTAAAAGCGGTGGCGGGTGTATGAAAATATAAATCACGGAGATCTCGGCTCCGTGATTTATATTTTCATAGACCCGCCGCCACTTTTACATTTAGTAGCCGAGATCAGGGAAGTGACAGGGGTAGGAGCGGAGATGATTTCATGTTGCAGCGGCAACAGCTGATGCGGTGTAACGTTACAAAACACTACCCGTGAAAATAGTAAGCTGCTCAGCTGTTCAATGACGTAGGTGCACCGGAAGTGACGAGGGTAGGGAATTTTCACAGGTATGGTTTTTTCACGGAACACCGGTCTTCACTACGTGCTGTAGATTCAGTAAAGTTGTGTGTTAGAGGGTTTATTTAAAAAATATAGAGAATTGACAGTAAGGGCAGGCATGGAGTGGGAGTTGGCTTATGGGATTTGGTTTGCCCACAATGGGCTTTAAGAGTGGAGAGACACTAGACACAATAGACATGGGATATGGAGGTGTCTGAAGATCACTGGAGTTGCTTACACTTCAATGACTGATAGCGTAGATAGGTAGATGGATAGTTTATTCAAAGAGGTGGGATGAGATAAGACAAGGAAGAGAATTCCAGATAATGGAGATAGGTAAGGAGACATCTTGCTGCCTTTGTTGAAGAGTAGGGAAACTAAAAGAAGGTCAGAGAAGGGACATTGAGGATGAGAGAGTATTTGTGGATAAGGTCAGAAACTAGGGTTAGGCATGAGCTGTACCATATTTTGAAGTGTACCCCCTTTCATTTTAATTGAAAGAGACCGAAAAGCATGGAAAGCAGATGAGGTGTTTAAAGAACTCTAGTCATTGTGAGGGATTAGCTCGGTGGCGGGTATGGATGACCCCTTTGGGGGGTGCGTTTACACAGGGAGATAGCCGAGAAGTGGTTGCAAACAACAGTTTGGTTTATTCTTGCAATTTACTTCACACAAGTGCAAGCCTCAAAAACATCAAAATAAAATAAAACACAATATAAATCCTTGCCACTGTGGGCGGCTACCTTCTCACATACAGGAACCTACCTACGGAGTCTGTCTCCAACCTACTGTTGGGCAAACTTTGCTGATCCTACAGCAGACACTCAATAGTCCATGTTTTTTCTTTTCACACATGTCCATTGAACATGTCCCTTTTCTCTTCACATAGAGGACATTCCTTTGTTTGTCTCTTCACATAGAAATAGTCCCAGACCTCACCTTGAGTAGTCTTCAATCTTGATTAATTTCCCCTTCACACAGGAAATGTCCATTGGTTTCTTTTCACAGAGAAACGATCCAAGACCTCAACTTGAGTAGTCTTCACACTTTTTACCCTCCTCAGCGCACATCGCTCCAGGAGGTCTTCCCCTCCTATTCTCACACAGCTTCAGGGGGCACCCATCTGATTGTCCTCCGCTACCCACACGCCGTCAGGAGGCAGCAATCCTTCTCCCAGGCTCTCACAGCGTTGGGAGGCACACATCTGACTGTCCTCCTCTCCCCAGCCCACACGGTGTCAGGAGGCAGCAATCCTTAGACTTTATTTGGACAAATTATAGAGGCCTTAACTTCCTCATTCTGAACAGCTGAAGGCCTTTCAACTTCCTTAGACAGTTCTGGCTACATGCAGAAGTCACACGACCAAATGCTTTAATGTTTGGTTACCTAAAATGCTGGTGTGGGACTCTTTGAGCAGCTGTTTATGCAGCAAAGGTGTGCAGTTTATGGCTCTTGTTAAAGTTTATGAGTTTAGGGAGCAGAGTGAGCAGCGTGGCAATGGGTTATTGTTTGACTAGTTTTGCTTTAAAACATTCTACGTGGACGCTCTCTTAAAAACATTTCAGATCAATGCAGCGGGCTTCTATTTTTGGAGTGTCTATGTTTGCTGGCCCTTTAAGGCCTTGAAATCACCTTATTTATCACCGAACAGAGAGTCCATTCTTTTGCCAGGCGAAATATTCATCCTTCATCACGGTTTAATATCTGGACATTCTATTGCTGCCAGGTTACCGGCGTCTGCCATTCAGATCGTGCTCCTTCAACAAGTTCCAATTAGAATTCAGGGGTTAGACAAGAATTATCCTTGTTAAGATAATGAAGAGACAAGGAGAGGTGGGTGATAGGGCTGGTTAATAGGTATCCTAGCGCTTCAATCAGTAACCAGTGCGTGCCTTCTCCTACAGCCCAAACATGCGGCTCTGGTTCCAGCTCAGCGCACATGCCGCCACTTGCTGCAGGTTATTTTCAAGAGTGCTAAAAAAAATTCAAGCAGAAGTCTCTGGCGCACCTCTAAGCTGATGTCCAAAATGGCAGCCACCAGGCACTGCCACCCTGGCTTTTTATTCTGCCTACTGTCTGTAAAAAATAATTCCATGTTAATTTAATAGTTATAGATGGACCAGCCATATACATCACTTGTTAGATTTTCCTTTATTTCGATCCATCTCAAAATGCACAAAGCAAATACAGCTGTGTGTAGGCAGGTGCAGTCTGTACTCCCCACTGTAGGTGGTGCTGACCAAAGCGGCAATCCAGAAGGGAAAGGAAGTTGTGAGGAACTTGGCTCCTCTATGACTTCCTGCAGTCAAAGGAGACAGCTGTCCAATTGGACGCTGGCACCCCATGTTACTCCAGTAGCCATCTTGTGGCCGGCAGAGTCTATTTTAGACTCCTTTCCCTGGATTTGGTATTCTTTACGCGAGTGGCTAGTGTAGGGACAAGTTCCCCTTCTGGCAGGGACAGTACTAGAGAAAGAGAGAGGTTCCAGAGGATTAAGGACAATGATGGGACTACGTCTACCTCGCTTCAGGAAGCCTCTCCTTTCGGGTGTGGGTCCATTCCGCTCTTTTTTGCATACACATCTTCCAAGTCTACAGACTGCTGTTACAGTTCATAAGTGGTACCAGGTGGTAGTGCCTACCTGCCGGACCTAGTTGTGTTGTATTGGACTTTCCTTTAATATATTGCTATTGCCTAACTTTGGAATCTGTGTGTTTACTGCCCACCACCCCACGCTGCAACTTGCTCACGTGTGCAACCAATCAAGACATCATGCGCTGGTCCAAATGGTGACAAATACTAGATATATTTTTCCTTACCAAACATTAGAGTGGAAATTAGACCCAAGGTAGCACAATAAGTTTACAATCTTAGCTTGAAGCAATACCTGAACATTCACTTGCTTCTACATCATCACTCCCTCTCTGGGCAAATTGCTGCAGACTTTAGGGATGTCACTGGTCCCCCCAAAAGTGTCAAAAATGTCAGTTAGGGGTCCGATCTGTCCGCCGCAATCTCGCAGTCCCACTAAAAATTGCAGATCGCTGCCATTACTAGTTAAAATAAATAAATAAAATAAAAATGACATAAATCTTTCCCCTAGTTTGTAGACGCAATAACTTTTGTTCAAATCAATCAAAATACGCTTATTGGGATTTTTTTTAACAAAAATTTGTAGCAGAATTCAAATTGGCCTAAAATTAAGAAAAAATTTGATTTTTTAATTTTTTTTTTGGGGGGGGGGGGGGATGTTATATAGCAGAAAGTGAAACATATATATTTTTTATTTTTTTTTGTTTTTAGAATTGTCGTTCTTTTTTTGTTTATAGCGCAAAAAAGTAAAATCGCAGTGGTGATCAAATACCACCAAAAGAAAGCTCTATTTGTGGGAAAAAAGGACATCAATTTTATTTGGGTACAGAGTCGCAGGACCGTGCAATTGTCGGTTAAAATAACTAAGTGCAGAATCTCATAAAATGGCCTTTTCATTAAGGGGTAAAATCCTTCCGGTCCAAAAGTGGTTAATGCAGTGTAAAGTTAAACGTTCTTGGAAAAAAAAAGTTTTCCATGAAATAACAGGTTTTTCCATAAGCAGGTCATACTTCATGTTTGAGAAAGAGCCTATCATGGCTCGAAAACTTGCAACTATTTTTAGGGGAAAACTTTCAATTTCAGAAGATTGTGTGATCCTTCAAGGCTTGAAGGAAAGAAAATTGCTTGATTCCTCCATCAACACAGTCAGTGGTGATGGGGGAATCCCTCCCGCTGTGGTCAGTGGTGTATTTTGGTTTTGTGCTGCCCTAGGCAAGACTTAAAATGGGCACCCCCCCACCCCCCCCCCCCCATCTATTTTTGTCCCACTCTGGCCGCTTTAAAATTAAACAAGCTCCTGCAATAGCAATGAACAGCGTAAATTTTACTATTTATAGACGGCGCTTGAAAAGCCTTCACAGGTCACCACTTTAGATTTGCAGAGGAGGCCTGGTGCTGGAATTACTGCCCATGATCTGACATTCGCAGGAATACCTCACATGTGCGGGATGACCGCTGTTTGTGTGCATGCGGGACTGACATGCACATTCGCCTTTGCGTGCAAACATGGGAGGACGGGGGCACTTTACTTTATTTTCCTTTAATTATTAATTTTTTATGTTATTTACACTCTTGCTTTAGTTTTTTTTTTTCATTACTTTTGGAATGTAAACATCCCTTGTGACAATAATAGGCAGTGCCAGGTCCTCTTTATGGAGGGATCAGGGGTTCTAAAAGACCCCATATCGCTCCTCTGCCCTTGAAAGCATTCAAACCACCAAAATCTGTGTTTTTAAATGCTTTATATTTTTTAAAAGTGGCGTTGATGGTTCCCGAGTAAACTGAAAGTGATGTCATGTCATCGCTTCCGGTTTACGGTTACGAACATTCGATCCTGGCTTCTCTTGGAGTTCGGGTCTCCGGTGGGACGGGAGAGCTCAGGAGAGCTGAAGAAGGCAGCAGGGAAGGGGGGGGGGGTAGTAAGCCACTCTAATTGCCATTACAAGAGACCCGACCGCCGTCTCTAATAAACTATACCAGGGTTACATAGTTAGTCAGATTGAAAAAAGACACAAGTCTGTCTGGCTCAACGAATAAAAAACAGTAAAGGAAACCCAACCATACAATCCCATATACACAATCCTATACCCGCCCCAACCATACAATCCCATATACACAATCTTATACCCGCCCCAACCATACAATCCCATATACACAATCCTATACCCGCCCCAACCATACAATCCCATATACACAATCCTATACCCGCCCAAACCATACAATCCCATATACACAATCCTATACCCACCCCAACCATACAATCCCATATACACAGTCCTATACGCTCCCCAACCATACAATCCCATATACACCATCCTATACCCGCCCCAACCATACAATCCCATATACACCATCCTATATCCGCCCCAACCATACAATCCCATATACACCATCCTATACCCGTCCCAACCATACAATCCCATATACACAATCCTAAATCCGCCTCAACCATACAATCCCATATACACAATCCTATACCCGCCCCAACCATACAATCCCATATACACAATCCTTTACCCGCCCCAACCATACAATCCCATATCCACAATCCTATACCCGCCCCAACCATACAATCCCATATACACAATCCTATACCTGCCCCAACCATACAATCCCATATACACAATCCTATACCCTCCCCAACCATACTATCCCATATACACAATCCTATACCCGCCCCAACCATACAATCCCATATACACAATCCTATACCCGCCCAAACCATACAATCCCATATACACAATCCTATACCCACCCCAACCATACAATCCCATATACACAGTCCTATACGCTCCCCAACCATACAATCCCATATACACCATCCTATACCCGCCCCAACCATACAATCCCATATACACCATCCTATATCCGCCCCAACCATACAATCCCATATACACCATCCTATACCCGTCCCAACCATACAATCCCATATACACAATCCTAAATCCGCCTCAACCATACAATCCCATATACACAATCCTATACCCGCCCCAACCATACAATCCCATATACACAATCCTTTACCCGCCCCAACCATACAATCCCATATCCACAATCCTATACCCGCCCCAACCATACAATCCCATATACACAATCCTATACCTGCCCCAACCATACAATCCCATATACACAATCCTATACCCTCCCCAACCATACAATCCCATATACACAATCCTATACCCTCCCCAACCATACAATCCCATATACACAATCCTATACCCTCCCCAACCATACAATCCCATATACACAATCCTATACCCTCCCCAACCATACAATCCCATATACACAATCCTATACCTGCCCCAACCATACAATCCCATATACACAATCCTATACCCTCCCCAACCATACTATCCCATATACACAATCCTATACCCACCCCAACCATACAATCCCCTATACACAATCCTATACCTGCCCCAACCATACAATCCCATATACACAATCCTATACCCACCCCAACCATACAATCCCCTATACACAATCCTATACCTGCCCCAACCATACAATCCCATATACACAATCCTATACCCTCCCCAACCATACAATCCCATATACACAATCCTATACCCGCCCCAACCATACAATCCCATATACACAATTCTATACCCTCAATTGATCCAGAGGAAGGCAAAAATAAAACAGCAAAGCATGATCCAATTTGCTACAGGAGGGGTAAAAATTCCTTCCTGATCCCCCTAGAGGCAATCGGATATTCCCTGGATCAACTTTACATATAAATAGGTGATCCCATCAGCTGCATATCAACCCGGTACAGACGCCGCCTTTGCAGTTTGCTTTGCAGTAAATACGCCCCTGGCTACGGTATTGTATTCTGACACAGCTGTCCGAATACAATTGTAGCATCCTCCTAGATAGTTGCTAGTTAGGGAGAGTAGTTTTGTCTCTGCCTGCCTATCAGGAGAGCAGCAGGCAAAATATAGCTGCACTATCAGGGGAGCATTATCACTAGTTAGGCCTGTTCAGTGTGTCTGATGTGTGATTCATCTGGGCTGAGGGAGTGTCCCCACTGTGTCCAATAGGGAGGCATGTTGGACAGTGGAGGAAACCCAGCCAGTCTTAGTGGCTGTCTTAGTGGGTTGACACAGACAAGTGGTGCATCCTGGGATATGCTATAAAGGCCAAGAGCACATGTGGCAGGGGTGTCTTTGGGTGGGAAGCCAAGTCCCAGAAGGAGGGTGGCGGCTGTCTCGTCTTCTGAAGCTGTGAAAGGTGGTCACAGTCGGCCTAGTGAACCAGAAAGTGTGGCTGAACCCAGAGGTCTAGTGGAAGATGACTAGTGGAGTTGGAGGCAATGGCGGTTCTGGAAAAACAGTGTCCGTGAGTACAGAACTACTTGTCCAGGGGTCTGGCAGGAAGGGGACCACTCCAGAGGCTAAAGTCAGCGGATGGGTGTCAGCACACAGGCAGTGAGAGTAAAGGGGGTGCCAAGCTAGAACCCTGAAGAGAATAACCAAGCAGGAACCTTTAAGTATCTTCACTTCAGTGGCAAGGTGAAGCAGAGGCCTTGCCGCATTCTACAGTTAGCTGTCCTCAAGTCTGTGAATAGTTAATAGTTGAAGTATCCCGCTCATCCCTTCTCCTATCCAAGTTCCAAATAAAAACACAAAAACCAACATCCCCTGGATAGATTATTGACTGAGCCAAGGGTGTTCATTGCTGTTTCTCTGCTATCAGTTGCTACGGGTAACCCAGGGGAATCCAGAAAGTGTAATTCTCAGCAGTCCTCTAGGGGGCAGTGCTACACAATGATCCCTGCTACAGCTGCCGGCAACGATGGAATGAAAAAAAAAAAAACAGGCTGGTTGTTCTGAAGTCAATTGACAGATCGATTTAAGTACAACCAGCCTGCCCATAGATGGATCGAAATTCAGTTCCTGCTGAACCGGCCGAATTTCAATTGATCTATGGCTGGCTTTACACTTGTTTGCTATCTAGTTTTTTGTTATAACCTTTATAATCTGTCTTGTTTTCTTTGCAGGATAAAAAAAAAGTCAATGTAAACAATAACAAAAGGGCCACAAAAGTGCATTGGAGATGAACTGATATCCAGAACAACCAACAGTGATAACTGCAGAGGATTTTAGCTATTTGCAGATAAGAAGGGAGGAGCAGGACTATTCAGGTATTACTGGGTTGCGGGGGTGGGGGCGTGCAGTGGAGAATAAGTAGACAAAAAAGCTGCGGGAGATGGAAGATAACATTCACTTCACCTGACTGACAGGAAAAGGTCAATTTCTGGCCTGCACACCACGGCTTCTGCCTGAGCTAACAGAGTGCTGACTGCGCTGCCTTTTTTGTTTTGCCCATCATCGTTGTATATTATTATACAGTGAAGGAAACTGAATTTGACCCCCTGCTGATTTTGTACATTTGCCCACTGACAAAGAAACGATCAGTCTATGGGTTTAATTATAGAATTTTTAACAGTGAGAGACAGAATAACAACAAAAATATCCAGAAAAACGCATTTCAAAAAAGTTATAAATTGATTTGCATTTCAATCAGTGAAATAAGTATTTGATTCCCTATCAATCAGCAAGATTTCTGGCTCCCAGGTGTCTTCTATACACGTAGTGAGCTGAGATTAGGAGCACTCTGACTTGTATGCTATTAACAATAGCAAACAAATTACTCCTTGTAAAAGATGGGAGTTCAGAAACCTCATCTATGAACGAAGTCCTTCCACAGTCCGGTAATAATCACAATGTAGACAGTTCCTTGTGGTGGATGGTCATGGGTTCCAAATCGGGGTGTTTGTGGCATATAAAGTGCAGGCAGCTCCTCGGGAGGTGAGGGACCCTCCAGGCATATAGCAAAAAAAGGAAGAAGACAGAGGGCGCCAAGTCATAATATAGAATGAAAAATTGACAATTTATTGCAGTAACTTACATGTGAAAACGATCCAGAATACAGCCATTGAGCCATAAACAGTGGTACCCGCAATAGGACACATCGGGGATGATCAGATCCGGGGACCTGCTAGACGATCCTGTGCTGTGTGGCAGTGTCTAAAATACAGGTGCCGGTTGCTGCTGTGAGCGGCGCGGGCTCCCTGGATGGGCAGCCTCGCAGATGTCTATGTACAGCGGGGCCGGCAAGAGCAGTGACCCGGAACCGGAAGTGATGTAGGCGACCTGTCGGTTCCTCCACGGAGTCCGACAGGGATCAGAAAGCTGGATGGAGTGTGGAGGGCGGGCCACAACGTAGTTTCGGAGGTCCTCCTCCTTCATCAGGCGGCAAGCTCCGTGGAGGAACCGACAGGTTGCCTACATCACTTCCGGTTCCGGGTCACTGCTCTTGCCGGCCCCGCTGTACATAGACATCTGCGGGGCTGCCCATCCAGGGAGCCCGCGCCGCTCACAGCAGCAACCGGCACCCGTATTTTAGACACTGCCACACAGCACAGGATCGTCTAGCACAGGGGTGTCAAACTCAATTTCATTGCGGGCCGCATCAGCATTATGGTTGCCCTCAAAGGGCCGGTTATACCTGTAAGATTAGATGTCCAGAGCACCTCACGACATGAGATGTCAAGAGCCCCCCCACTCTCTTAAATCAAGAGTCACCCACCCTTCCTTACATCACAATGCACCTGCTTATCTTGTGCTACTGCCAGGAAGAAGATGCGGGTGGATCTGGGAAGAAGAAAGTGCAACGTCTGGAGGAGGGCCGGAGGAGGGCTAGCGTCAGCTTACAGAGTCTGCTGAATGCTGAGACCAGGGGAGGCATAGACAAGGTGGTGTTGTGGCTGCACAGAGAGATGCAGGATCTGTAGGAGGAGTTCTGCCCTCCTCTCTGCTCCGGACTGTTGAGAAGGAGGGAGGGGCAAAGACAAACCTTTCTGCAGCAGCACAGAGAAGCACAGGATCTGGCAAAGGAGTTCTGTCCTCTCTGCTGCCGACTACTGAGACAAGGTGGGGGCAGAAACAAGCTGCAGGAGAGGTGCGAGGGCCACATGAAATGGCCTGGGGGGCCGCATTCGGCCCGCGGGCCTTGTGTTTGACACCTGTGGTCTAGCAGGTCCCCGGATCTGATCATCCCCAATGTGTCCTATTGCGGGTACCGCTGTTTATGGCTCAATGGCTGTATTCTGGATCGTTTTCACATGTAAGTTACTGCAATAAATTGTCAATTTTTCATTCTATATTGTGACTTGGCGCCCTCTGTCTTCTTCCTTTTTTTCATAATCTCAGCTTGTTACCTGTATAAAAGACACCTGTCCACAGAAGCAATCAATCAATCAGATTCCAATCTCTCCACCATGACCAAGACCAAAGAGCTGTCCAAGGATGTCAGAGACAAGATAGTAGACCATACACAAGGCTGGAATGGGCTACAAGACCATCGCCAAGCAGCTTGGTGAGAGGGTGACAACAGTTGGTGCAATTATTCACAAATAGAAGAAACACAAAATAACTGTCGGTCTCCATCGGTCTGGGGCTCCATGCAAGATCTCACCTCGGCGGGGGGACAGAGAGGAATCAGCTCAGAATTACACAGGAGAAATCTTGTCAATGATTTCAAGGCAGCTGGGACCATAGTCATCAAGAAAACAACACTATGCCGTGAAGGACTGAAATCTTGCAGCGTCCACAAGGTCCTCCTGCTCAAGAAAGCACATGTACAGGCCTGTCTGAAGTTAGCTAATGAACATCTGAATGATTCAGAGGAGAACTGGGTGAAAGTGTTGTGGTCAGATGAGTCCAAAATCAAGCTCTTTGGCATCAACTCAACTCGCCATGTTTGGAGGAGGAGAAATGCTGCCTATGACCCCAAGAACACCATCCCCCACCATCAAACATGGAGGTGGAAACATTATGCTTTAGGGGTGTTTTTCTGCTAAGGGGAGAGGACAACTTCACCGCATCAAAGGGACGATGGACGGGGCCATGTACCATCAAATCTTGGGTAAGAACCTCCTTCCCTTTCCCAGGGCATTGAAAATGGGTGGTGGATGGGTATTCCAGCATGACAATAACCCAAAACACACGGCCAGGGCAACAAGGGAGTGGCTCAAAAAGAAGCACATTAAGGTACTAGAGTGGCCTAGCCAGTCTCCAGACCTTAATCCCATAGAAAATATGTGGAGGGAGCTGAAGGTTCGAGTTACCAAACGTCAGCCTTAAAACCTTAATGACCTGGAGAGGATCTGCAAAGAGAAGTGGGACAAAATCCCTCCTGAGATATGTGCAAACCTGGTGGAAAACTACAAGAAACGTCTGACCTCTGTGATTGCCAACAAGGGTTTTGCACTAAGTCATCTCAAATACTTATTTCACTCATTAAAATGCAAATCAATTGATAACTTTTTTGAAATGCGTTTCTGGTTATTTTTGTTGTTATTCTGTCTCTCACTGGTAAAATAATCCGACCATTAAAATTATAGACTGATCATTTCTTTGTCAGTGGGCAAATGTACAAAATCAGCAAGGGATCAAATACTTTTTTCCCTCATTGTATATACTATATATTGTATAATATTATATGTGCAAGGGGGTCCTTAAGGAGTGATGTACCCTTTCCCTGATTGGTGGGTTTCCTTAATCTGGAATGAACATACCAGTGTATGTAGCATTGTGTGATACTGACCTGCAGAGACAGAGGTGGTGTCTGTGTTGGCTCCTGAGCCTAGAGGAGGATTCCATCAACTGCTGTGCTCCCCTTAGGGTTCATCAGTGTAACTGCCCATTTTTTTAATAAAAAAAAATGTTTTCAATCTTTTTTGATCCCTTACCTGAGAGTTCCTGATCTCCCTGAAGCCACTTCCTATTTGCATGTTCTCCAGTAATGACTATTCAGCATTTTGTAGGGCATGCTCACTGATGGTAACAGTGGGCCATGACTGCTTAATGTTTTTAAAAAAGGCACTTGTTTACTTTCCTCTTCTCCCCCCCCCAGTCCTCTTTTCTTCTCTTACTTTTTTAGGGCCCCCCCTAAAAATCCCCCCTCAAAATACATACCAGATGCTTAGCTGAGCATGCAACACGGCAGGCCCCCCTAAAAATCCCCCCTCAAAATACAAGCGCCCCCACCCCCTTCCTCCTGGATCATACCAGGCCACATGGCCCCAACATGGGGGAATGGGTGCTTTGGGACAGGGGGGCCCCACCCCAAAGCACCTTGTCCCCATGTTGATGGGGACAAGGGCCTCTTCCCGACAACTGTGGGCAGTGGTTGTGGGGGTCTGCGGGCAGGGGGCTTATCGGAATCTGGAAACCCCCTTTAACAAGGGGGCCTCCAGATCCTGGCCCCCTCACCATGTGAATGAGTATGGGGTACGTTGTACCCCTACCCATTTACCCCAAAAAAAAGCAGTACAGTGTAAATAAGATCAAGAGATGGTTTTTGATTAGTTAAATTGATGTTACTTTATATTTCCATACAGAACTGTTTTGTTTATCAACTTTCTCTGCCCGAGGCTTGCCTCTCATATCATATATCCAATCATTAGGTATATCTGAAGGTTGTAATGTGCTTGATGTTTTAAGGGGAACGCCACGCCAAATGAAAAAAAAAAAAAAAACAGCGTGGGTTCCGGCAAGGATTTTGAGGGGAAACCCCATGCCCCAAAAAAAAAAGAAAACGGCGTGGGATCACCCCCAAAAAACATAATAGACCCTTATCCAAGCATGCAACCCAGCAGGTCAGAAAAGGGGAGGGGGGGAGCAAGCGCCCCCCCCCCCCCCCGAACCATACCAGGCCACACATGATGTCACAAGTGGCAGACTCTCATGGTGATGCTACCGGATGGCCACGCCCCATGGCTATAAAAGAAATGGCAGACAGTGGGAGCTGACACAACGGAGGCAGCCAGCCAGGGCTGCTGTGAGAAATCGCGGGGCCCCGTACAGACTACCTGGCATGGCCCCCCCAAGAAAATATTAAAGATATATTTAGCTAAAATTACAACAAAATCACTATTAGCAGACACAAATATAACATAACTCGCATAATTCCTGCTAAGTCTAAAAAAAAAAAAAACTATGTTAAATAAAAAAGAAGATGAGAAAAATATACAGGCTGGGCAGTTGGAGAGATAAGTGCTGGGAGGGGGGCCACACAAGGGAGGGGGATTAGTGGGGGACGACTGTCTCTTTCTCAACAGATAAAAGCTGATAGCAGGGAGAGGGACAGATCAGATTCAGGTGCTGGAGGAAGATTTCTGTATTTGTTGTCCATCACTAATCCCCCCCTCTGTGTGGGCCCCCCTGTGTGCTTGGGCCCCCTACAAGAGGGCTGGTGCCCCCCCCCCCTATCAGCGGACCTGCAGCCAGTGTCCGAAAATGAAGACGATAGTAGCAGAAGACAGCACCAGAGGGAGAAGAACAGAGGACGAACACAGCCTCGGGGGGAGAAGACCAGAGGAAGAACACAGCACCGGGGGGAGAAGACCAGAGGAAGAACACAGCACCGGGGGGAGAAGACCAGAGGAAGAACACAGCACCGGGGGGAGAAGACCAGAGCAAGAACACAGCACTGGGGGGAGAAGACCAGAGGAAGAACACAGCACCGGGGGGAGAAGACCAGAGGACGAACACAGCACCGGGGGGAGAAGACCAGAGGAAGAACACAGCACCGGGGGGAGAAGACCAGAGGAAGAACACAGCACCGGGGGGAGAAGACCAGAGGAAGAACACAGCACCGGGGGGAGAAGACCAGAGCAAGAACACAGCACTGGGGGGAGAAGACCAGAGGAAGAACACAGCACCGGGGGGAGAAGACCAGAGGACGAACACAGCACCGGGGGGAGAAGACCAGAGGAAGAACACAGCACCGGGGGGAGAAGACCAGAGGAAGAACACAGCACCGGGGGGAGAAGACCAGAGCAAGAACACAGCACTGGGGGGAGAAGACCAGAGGAAGAACACAGCACCGGGGGGAGAAGACCAGAGGACGAACACAGCACCGGGGGGAGAAGACCAGAGGAAGAACACAGCACCGGGGGGAGAAGACCAGAGGACGAACACAGCACCGGGGGGAGAAGACCAGAGGAAGAACACAGCACCGGGGGGAGAAGACCAGAGAAAGAACACAGCACTGGGGGGAGAAGACCAGAGGAAGAACACAGCACCGGGGGGAGAAGACCAGAGGAAGAACACAGCACCGGAGGAAGAGCTATGACGGAGGATATTCTTCACTTTTTTTTTTTAAATTGTCAGTCTGATTTTATTTAGAGCGCAAAAAATAAAAAAAACTCAGAGGTTATCAAATGCCACCAAAAGAAAGCTTTATTTGTGGGGAAAAAAAGGACATCAATTTTATTTATGTACAGCTTCATACTGTGCCGTATCGTAAAAAATGGCCTGGTCATGAAGGGGGTAAATTTTCCAGAGGTCTAGTGCTTAAAATTAATTTGGCAATGGCTTTTAAAATGACATTACCATGTTAATTCTTATACAAGATTTTAGTGACTGAGTTTACTTTAACTTTATACTTTCTGTACAAAATGATAGGTGGCAAAAAAACACACTGCTAGATTACTTGTATTTTCCAGAGAGAAAAACCATCGTGCAAAATGTGCTGGATAAGGAACAGTAGCCAAGCGGTGCCTATTAATAAATGGAAACATTAGACCAACACAAGTCCATCTGTGTCACACTCAATAAAACCAAAACAGAAGTGGCAGCCAGGCCTGGAATATGTCCTAGACCAAACATTCAGAAACCAGAAAATGTTATGAGGGGTTATGGATTTTTATTAGTGGAAGAAGGGGTGAATTTCTGGCTTTTATTTAGATTCTGTAACTGTAAAAGCAAAAAAAAAAAAGCACGGAAAAACTAACGATAAACAAAGACGGCAGAAACTTTAAGTGGTTGTAAAGGCTGAAGACTGCATTCTATTCATAAAGGTAAAAAGCCTTCTGTGTGCTGCCCCCCACAGCCCCCTAATGCTCACCTGAGCCCCCCCTCTCAATCCAGCGATGTGCACGAGAGACTCCTCTGTCTCGGGACTCCATCTCCTCATTGGCTGAGACAGCAGTGGGCGCCCAATGACTCCCACTGCTGTCAATCACAGCCAGTGAGCCCCAATGAAGAGAGAGCAGGGGGGGGGGGGTAACCACAGTCAAGCAGCAGCTCTATGTGTCTTATGGACGCATAGAGCCACAGCTTGGGAGCGAGCACACAGAGGTGCCCCCAGGAAAAGAAGTGTAGCGTTACCCCTATAGGGACCACTGGTGGATGTGGTTGTCTCCCACCCTGCACGTCGCTTCGTGCAATAGATAGTGGGGGCACGCACACATGCACCACATGGCCAGAGGGGGAGCCAATCAGCGGGTCCAGTGGACACGATGTCCGCCGGCCACCCACGCTCGCTCCCCAGGGATTTTGTGTTTCTCCTATTTAGGAACACAGGTCCCTGTGTACATCTATTCAGTCGATCCCCCACATAGTTAGAAAGCACTCCCTAAGAGCACACTTAATTTTTTTTTTTTGTTTTTTAGCATTGATTACTGTAGTAATGTCACTGGTTCCCTCAAAAGTGTCAGTTAGGTGTCCGATCTGTCCGCCGCAATGTCAAAGTCCCGCTAAAAATCACTGATCACCGCCATTACTAGTAAAAAAAAATAAAAAAAATAAAAATTACATAAATCTATTCCCTAGTTTGTAGACGCGATAACTTTTGCGCAAACCAATCAATATATACTTATTGGATTTTTTTTTAACAAAAATATGTGGCAGAAAATTGGTCTAAAAGGATAAAAAAATAGATTTTTTAATTTTTTTTTATTAGGAATGTTTTATAGCAGAAAGTAAAAAATATTCGATTTTTTTTCAGAATTGTTGCTCTTTTTTTGTTTATAGCGCAAAAAATAAAAATCGCACAGGTGATCAAATACCACCAAAAGAAAGCTCTGTTTGTAGGAAAAAGGACATCAATTTTATTTGGGTACAGCATCGCACGACCGCGCAATTGTCAGTTAAACTAACGCAGTGCCGTATCGCAAAAAATTACCTGGTCATTAAGGGGGGTAAAACCTTCCGGTCCTTAAGTAGTTAGCATTGCAAAACTCGTAATAACTGCTCCGGGGTCACCACCATCAGTGAGATATAGAAGAGTAGGAAGTAGGAGATAGTTCAGGCATTCAATGCAAGCTCCACTAACTCTTTTCTTACACAGACAATACATCCAGCAGGTGGTTCATTCCTTTGGTGCCTCTTCCTCCCTCCCCTGAAAATATCATTCCTGACAGCCTTCAACCTGAGAGACGAAGCCCCCCGCAGATAAACCCTCCATTCAAATCACTGGCCGAATCACTCCCATTGAAGGAAAACTAAATCATTGCCTTTGTTAGAATAAAGCCGAAGGGCACCTGTCACCTACACACAATGCTGGACATTTTGACGCTCAACCAAAGAAACCTATAGGCTAAAGCTGGCCATGTACAGAGGGGCCGGAGTGCCCAACTCTTCTCCTTCTCAGCTGATGGTGGCCCGATTTGTAACAGAAATGGCCATTCACCGTCCCAATCTGAATAAAATACGCAACTCCAATCTTATATGGGGATCCGAAGAAAAATGGTCATATGGGAAACACACACATCAATGTGATTATTGACCTTCGGCATCCTCTATTTGATGTCCGGACAAATACACTATATTGTTAAAAGTATTGGGACGCCTGCCTTTACACGCACATGAACTTTAATGGCATCCCAGTCTCAGTCCGTAGGGTTCAACATTAAGTTGGCCCACCCTTTGCAGCTATAACAGCTTCAACTCTTCTGGGAAGGCCACTAAAGTTCCTCCACCCCAAACTCCCTCATCCATGTCCTTATGGACCTTGCTTTGTGCACTGGTCCAAATAATTTGGTTGAGGGGGGCTTATGGTGTGGGGTTGTTTTTCAAGGGTTGGGCTTGACCCCTTAGTTGCAGTGAAGGGAACTCCAAGACATTTTGGACAATTTCAGGCTCCCAACTTTGTGGGAACATTTTTGGGATGGCCCCTTCCTGTTCCAACATGACTGCGCACCAGTGAACAAAGCAAGGTCCATAAAGACATGGATGAGCATAAAGACACGGATGAGCGAGTTTGGGGTGGAGGAACTTGACTGGCCTGCACAGAGTCCTGACATCAACCTGATAGAACACCTTTGGGATGAGTTAGAGTGCAGACTGTGAGCCAGGCCTGCTCATCCAACATCAGTGCCTGACCTCACAAATGTGCTTCTGGAAGAATGGTCAAACATTCCCATAGACACTCCTAAACCTTGTGGACAGCCTTCCCAGAAGAGTTGAAGCTGTTATAGCTGCAAAGGGTGGAGCCAACTCAATATTGAACCCTACGGACTAAGACTGGGATGCCATTAAAGTTTGTGGGTATGTAAAGGCAAGCGTCCCAATACTTTTGACAATATCATGTATGTGATGACCCAAACATTAGACTAGGGGTAGATCATAGCAGATCAAATCGAAAGCACCTGTTTAGCCAAAATACCTTTAGGCCTTTTATTCATGTGGATAAAAGCACACAGGAGGGTGCAAACGCCTAGTGCATTACCAAAAGATTTTTTAGTAAACTGAACAAAGGCCAAATCCATACTCACAAAAATTGAAGAATTGCATACATTGTACTACACTAAAACCATATCACGTGACCTGACCCGATGCACCTCTGTGTTGGCAATGGCAAGCCAACGTGTTTTGGGGAGCACGCCCCTTTCATCAGAGCTATGCTCAACAACTACTCACTTCTTCACATCCTACAGATCTAACGCCAAAGAGCCCACCCCCTAATGAGGGAGGGGGCAGTACTACAACAACAGACAGGGTCACGATTACATGTGCGGAGATGTTTACTGACCCTCTGAAATGTGATCTGCGATGGATAGCCTTTCAGAGGCATTTGACAGGAATGCTTCCCGAATTCCTGTTTTAAATAATAAAAACCTGCTGCATGGCTCCGTAATAGTGTGCGTTACACACTTGTTGTCCCATGCACTTGAATAGGATTGGCCGCCAAATGCACCTGTGGCGACGTTTACTAACATGGCACCTGGCCGTGTTAACATGCAGCTTGGTGGCCCGGGGGGGCAGTAAAACCACCTATTTTTACTAACCCTCCACCTCCGGTGTAAATAAGGCCTTAGAGTGGACTTGGCATTAGGTATTTCTTTCTATGGTAAATAAGTTCAGCATGCTCTGAATGTTCAGCATGGGATTCTTACAGAGGTCAAAGTACTCCTCCTGACAATGCCTTTGTCTGCTTTCCTCTGCAGGAGGATGGCACCATCTTTGTTTAGGCATCATCCATCTATTTTCTGGACTGATATACCAGCTCAGAGATGACACAATTATGTAAATCCTGGTGCCTGTGCAGTCCTTGGATCAGTCCCTACTACAGTCTATGTAGTACCTTGAATTACCTCTCAACACCATTCAATACCACAAGGAGATTACACTTTTGGGGGACACATTGTTATCAGGCGCCTATTGCATGTGCGGATTCACACCACCTCAGTTCCTGGAAAAGATGACCTTAGCGACCCTGATTTAGCAATGTCCCATGTTGTTTAAACTTTAGCCCCATGTAAGTAAATAGGATTTGATATTTCCTTCCTTCTTCATTTAAGCAATTCTGGACCGGAAGATTTTCCCCCTTAATGACCAGGCCATATTTTGCGATACGGCACTGCGTTACTTTAACGGACAATTGCGCGTCGTGCGATGCTGTACCTAAAAAAATATTGATGTCCTTTTTTCCCCACAAATAGAGCTTTCTTTTGGTAGTATTTGATCACCTGTGGGATTTTTTTTTTTTTTTTTGCGCTATAAACCATAAAAGAGCAACCATGCTAAAAAAAAAAAAAACAATATTTTTCACATTCTGCTATATAACATTCTCAAAAAAAAAATTTAAATGTCAAAATGTTTTAACATTTTAGGCTAATTTGTTTTCTGCTACATATTTTTGGTAAAAAAAAAAATCGCAATAAGCGTATTCTGATTGGTTTGCACAAAAGTTATCGCGTCTACTAACTACAGGAAATATTTATGTCATTTTTATTGTTTTTTTTTTACTAGTAATGGCGGCGATCTGCGATTTTTAGTGGGACTGCGACATTGCGGAGGAGAAATCGGACCCCTAACTGACATTCTTGAAACTTTTGGGGGGACCAGTGACATTAATACAGTAATCAGTGCTAAAAATATGCACTGTTACTGTAATAATGACCCTGGCAGGGAAGGGGTTAACATTGTGGGTGATCAATGGGTTAAATGTGAGCCTAGGGGAGTGATTCTAACTGTGGCGGGGCGTGGCTTGTGAAATTATCATAGAGACATGTGATCCTATATAGAAGGATCACAGGCGCTCTGTGATCATTCCAGGGAGAAGAACGGTCGGCTGTGTGTACAACAGCTGACCGTTCTTCTCTGTCAGCGGGGAGCGATCACAGGTGTCAGGCAGCAATCGGAGCCACCTGACCCGTGCATCGGCTTCTCCGCTGCCGAGTGAGGGTGGAAGCGCGCCACCGGTAGTGCGCTCGCTCGCTCCCTAGCTGCCTGCGCGCGACCGACGTAGGTCTACATCAATTCGCGCAGCAGAGCCACATGTGACCGACGTAGGTCTACATCGATTCGCGCAGCAGAGCCACATGTGACCGACGTAGGTCTACATCGATTCGCGCAGCAGAGCCACATTGCAGCAGTAAAAAGGCGGCGGCCAGTCGGGAAACGGTTAATTTCGTTTTTTGATGTCTGAGTCAAAATATTAGATTATATGGGTAATTATATCTTTTTGCAGACATGATGGTACATCCGCTCCTGAAGAAGTGATTCGTTACCACGAAACTTGTAGAGTTTTATAGGATGCAGCCATGTTTTTATTATGTTTACAATTTTTACATACCATATATTTCTTGCTATTTTCAATTACCTCATTACATGTAGTATTATTAGTAACGTCTTAGATATTGTCAAGTTAAATGTGCGGCTATATCATTTCATGTATATATATGAATTGTAGTTTATCTATGTACATATATGTAATATAATTACACATGTATCTATGTCAATGTGCTATTTAATGACAATAAACATGTTAAATTGTATCTCCCACTCAGACACGCGTCACTTGCTTCATATAAAGTTGCAAATTCTCCCCTTCACAGTCTATGTAGCAGTAGCGGCTGGAGTATACGGGGCGCAGGGGCGCCACCCCCCCATCCATGGGTCCGGCCCCCTAATCTATATGCGGGGCGCCGGATGCATGGAGTTCAATGGGGATTTTTTTTTTTAGCCATGTGATTAGATCCAGAGGCTCTCACAGGCTAAAAAAAAGGGTGGGCTCGGGGCGCAGGGCAGTGCGTCACGAGCCCACCCAGTTGTATGATAATAGCGAATGAAAATTTGCTATTGTCACACAGATCCTCCTCCTGGCCAATCAGGAAGAGGGTTCTGAGACCCATTTCCCAATTGGCTGAAAGGAGAAGCCATGCCATTGGGCATGGAGGAGGAGGAGGAAGGAGACGCGGTAGCCGCCGCCGCTGATGTTCAGGCAGGGCGAGTGATCCTGTCCTGTCCTGGGGGTCCTGTCCTGTCGTAGTCCGGGGGTATGCGGCCTGGTGTGGTCTGGGGGGGTGTATAGTGCGGTCTGTCCGAGGCCCCCCCGGCCCATGGAGCACCAGCCGCCACTGCTATGTAGTACCTTGTGACCAGTGTTGCCAACTGTCAGTATTTTATTGGCAGCCAGTAAAAAAAACAGGGACTTTTCTCCTGCCAGTAAATGCCAGTGACAGTAAAAGGTTGGCAGTAAAAAATATGGCTGTGACGCTCGGCTCAGAACTACGCATGTACCATCCGAGCGCCTGCTACAGTGTGTTGGGGCGCCCAGTCTGGTGGAGGCGGTGCCTGAGTGTGTCGTGTGATATCATGGTGCAAAGGAGCCGAGCAGAGCAGCTGGAAACCTTGTGTGTGGGTCTGCAAGTCGGGAGCAAGGCAAGCCAGGAGCGGGACTGTCAGTGCTATTTAGACTGAAGTGGAATGAAGGGACCGCCTAGCAAAGAGAGAGAACTGTCACTGTGATTCTGTCGTGATCTGTGCTGCTTCACACTGCTGTCAGTGTCACTGTGTGAGTCCGTTTCATGCGTGCCTGCCCATTCTAATGTCTTCCCCTCCTAAGTCCTTTCCCTGAGCTTACATACTATATCAAAAATACAATAAGAGCATAATAAATGTTTTTTGCCTTAATATCTACCTTAAATCACATTGCTATATGCATATAGTACTTTGTAGCCTAAATACTGAAATTTGCACTTAAAACTGTAAATTTGTGCACTCAACTGTTTTGGTTGACCATGGCGAGGCCTGTTCTGAGGGGAACCTGTCCTGTTAAACCGCTGTATGGTCTTGGCCACCGTGCTGCAGCTCAGTTTCAGGTCCTTGGCAATCTTCTTATAGCCTAGGCCATCTTTATGTAGAGCAACAATTCTTTTTTTCAGATTCTCAGAGAGTTCTTTGCCATGAGGTGCCATGTTGAACTTCCAGTGACCAGTATGAGAGAGTGAGAGCGATAACACCAAATTTACCACACCTGCTCCCCATTCACCCTTGAGACCTTGTAACACTAACGAGTCACATGACATCGGGGAGAGAAAATGGCTAATTGGGCCCAATTTGGACATTGTCACTTAGGGGTGTACTCACTTTCGTTGCCAACGGTTTAGACATTAATGGCTGTGTGTTGAGTTATTTTGAGGGGACAGCAAATTTACACTGTAAGGCTCCTTTCACACGGGCGGTGTGCCAGACGGAGTCCATTCTGCTCAGCGGAATCCGCCGATCCCCGCTGAGCAGGGCGGATGACAGCTCCATCTCTGCTCTGTGTGCCGGCAGTCAGATCCCCGCTCTCCCCGCCGGTCCATTCTCACCCGATCCGATAGACAGATGGAAAATAGGGCTTCCATCGGTCCGGATTTCACGGATAGGATCGGATAGCAGCAGGTGTCTCCGCTGACATCCGCTGCTCCATAGGCCTGCATGGAGCATCCGATCCGGTCCGCCTGAAAAACTGACAGGCGGATTGGAAAGCCTGTGTGAAAGGGGCCTTATACAAGCTGTACACTCACTACTTTATATTGTAGGAAAGTGTCACGGGTGGCCGTTCCTTCAGAGCGCATGCACCAATGACGTCATCGGCTGCATGCACTGTAAATATCTCCTAAACTCTGCATGTTTAGGAGATATTTATAGCACCTATAGGTAAGCCTTAATATAGGCTTACCTATAGGCAAAAGTCTTTAAAGTGGGTTTACAACCACTTTAAGGAAAAAAAATGCAAAAACCGCTCCGGCACAAGAGGGTTAAACAGCTGCAAAACTGCCGAAATAACAGGAATCTTGGCTTCTGCCAGTGTCCAGTCACATGACCAATACTACTGCTTCATATAGCGAAGGATCTCAGAGTGGAAAGTTCCCAAAATAATTCTACTGGCTGAAATACATATGATTTGTTTATTGGCACGGACTTGTGACACTCGATTACAACATTGCACAAATTAAATCTTGTGTAGCTTTGCCCACAACATTACAGTGAACAATAAATGTACTTGGGACTTCTAAAACCTGCAAGAAACAAGACCTCCTGGAGGATCCGGTACAGCCAAGTTGCCCAAAAAAAGGCTAGCAACACATTTATATTCAATCCAAAGCCCTGGATTCAAAGCCGCGGCTGAAAGTGCCAGCTAATTTTATTCATATTATTACAAAATCCAGTTCGCGGAAACAGGATCAACCGGCTGACTCAAAAGGAATTTTTTTTTTTTCTTTTTTGCATCAGTCCAATTAAAAATAAAAGGAGCACACACAAGCGGCCCTGGTCAGCGCACACATTCTCTGGCATTTTCGCTCCTGTTATTTCTGGGACGATGTCATCGAACAAAGGGGCCCTTATTTTACCCTGACATCACTTACAGGAAGTCCGTGTCCCGAGTTTTCAATTCTCTCTCTCTTTTTCTCATTGATTTAGTGTGGATTAAAAATGAGTAACTGAAAATTAATGAATCAGCCGCTCACACGAAGAAAAAAAAAAAGGAAGAAGAAGAAGAACGCAGTGTTTTAGGCCGAATTTGTGAAATAAAAAAGATGTCGTAATACTTGATGGTACAAGAATATGAGAGGGGAAAAAAAAAAAAAAAAAAAAAAAAATCGATCTATAAAAATTGGTTCTTAATTTTCTTTAACCTCAAAAAAAAAAATAAATTATATATATAAACATGTGTACCAAAAAGAGGGGGGGGGGAAATTAACAGATTTATGAAAACTTTTATTATTTAAAGTTTTGTATATTTTACAGAATCATTACTATAGCGGTTTGAGCTTGGACCACTGGTTGCTAGGGTGAAGAAATCTACAACTTGATAGCCATGGTTCAACTTGAGTTTTACAGAATCATTACTAAAGCTGTTTGAGCTTGGAACACTGGTAGCCATGGTAATGAAGAAGCAGCTACAGCTTGATATCCATGGTCCAACTTGGTTATTACAGAATCATTTATATACTGTACCTGCTCCAGCTTGGAACACTGTTAGCCATGGTAATGAAGACGAGTCTACAGCTTCATAGCCATGTGGTCCAACTTGAGTATTACAGAATCATTACTAGAGCTGTTCGAGCTTGGACCACTGGCGGCCATGGTGAAGAAGACGAGTCTACAGGTTCATAGCCATGGTCCAACTTGAGTTTTACAGAATCAATATTAAATCTGTTCTTTAATTGAATCATTACTCTACTGTAGCTGTTTTAGCTTGGACCACTGGTGGACATAGTGAAGAAGAGTCTACAACTTGATAGCCATGGTCCGGCTTGGGTTTTACAGCATCAATATTAAATCTGTTCCAGCTTGGAACACTGGTAGCCATGGTAATGAATAAGTGTCTACAGCTTGATATGTATGGTCCAACTTGAGTTTTACAGAATCATTTATATACTGTAGCTGTTCCAGCTTGGCCCACTGGTGGACATGGTGAAAAAAGAGTCTACAGCTTGCTATCCATGGTCCAACTTGAGTTTTACAGAATCATTATTAAATCTGTTCCAGCTTGGAACACTGTTAGCCATGGTAATGAAGACAAGTCTACAGCTCGATATCCATGGTCCAACTTGAGTATTACAGAATCAATACTAGAGCTGTTCGAGCTTTGACCAATGGCAGCCATGATGAAGACGAGTCTACAGCTTGATATCCATGGTCCAGCTTGAGTTTTACAGAATCATTACTATAGCTTTTCCAGCTGGAACCAATGGTGGCCATGGGGAAGAGAAGTCTACAGCTTGATAGCCATTGGTCAAAGAGTTTTTTCAAGCTGGACCCATACATAACTGCTCCTTACAGATACTGTAAATGCAGCCCATTGGGTTTCAGTGTCAAGACCACACTGCTAGTATTGGTTAATGCAGGGGTTTCACCACTGAATAGTGGTTTTATTAAAGAATTTCCCTACATGCCCTAACCCCAAACATACATTTTCTTACAGAAAAGAAACACAACTCCTTTCATTTTAACCGTACGCCAACATGTATTTGGCTCACATGCAAAGTAACAGTTTGACATGGCGGCACCATGAAATACTTACCTTCCCTTGCAGCAAGGAAAATACTGAATATCTTCTTGCAGGGTTTCTCAACCATGGTTCTTTCAGAACACATCTTCTTGTTCCCAGCTGGAACAAATCTATTAATGATTCCGTTCGAATTTTGTGGAGCCAGGTGGTGTGGGCAGGGCCATCAGTGCCGGGACAAGGCCATCCAGCGCCCATGGCAAAGATGCCAAACTGCGCCCCCCCCCCTTAGGATTAGCAGTAATGTTAGTCACTACGCGGGTCAGCCTTTTAACAGAAGCAACTGGCACAGCGCACCCCCATCCCTGCAATAAAACATTGCATAGAGGGCAGCCGCCCTTCCTGCCCACCCCTTGTCCTGGCCCTGAGGGCCATCCTCGGCTTAAACTTCATCCGAATCACAGGAATTGTGGGATTCCCCCCCACTTCCTATGACAATGGTCATCAGGTCAAATTAAGTGCCCTGAATCACTGTGGACATCATTCCTTAATGGATACAGCAAAGAGATCTCTGTTAAAGGGAACAGACTGTAAAGTGACAGGTTCATTTGATAATGAGATTCAGTTCACACTACACAATCCTAGCGAGATTTAAAATTTCCATCCCAGATGGAAAAAACCTCATAGCATGTGATGTTGTTGTGACATGATTATGGTATAAAATGGGCTGTTCTACTTCCACTGGAATCAGATCAATCTGCATATGAAAATGTAATTAGGATGTACCAGTTGTCAAGATTTTACTGGAACTGTCCCAATTCTAATAAATGTGATTTGAATCGACCTAGATGGAGTGCAAATTGGATAAAAGGGCAAATTAGACACACTATAGAATACATTATATAACAGGGAAGAGACCAGGGCTGTCTGTGCTGCTCATAGTAATCCATCAAGATTCAAACTGCTGCAGGTTAGGCAACAACACATTAAATCTTTAATGATTAGCTTGAGTATACCAGAGGTGGTTTTTATCCACACCAAGCAAATATGACACCCGTAAAAGATCTCTAAACCGAGATGCAGGTCTCACTCCAGGGAAACAGCCCAACAAAAATGAAACCCAGTTTCCTGATATTTAAACAACTCTGCCACACAGAGCAGCCCTGTCCAACAGGACAGGAAATCTGATTTTTCTCTGCCACAATTTCTCTCCCCCAGCCTCTGACTGGACATTGAAAGGAAAAGCAGCAGAATGAGGATCTTTATCTCTGTCAGGGCCTCTTCTCCTATCATGTGCAGGCACATGAGCTGATTGGTTCCCTTGCAAATCTTTTAGTCTTCGCTCTGCTGTACAAGGACTATAAGAGTGACACTTAAAGTAAGGTATTTATACACTCCATGCATTTAAAATGATATATATATATGTAATGCATTCAGGAATGCAGCCAAAACTTTTAGTTAGAGCATCTGTCAGATTTTTTTTTTTTTTCTGCTGCCTGTGACCCTATTGGGAAGATGGGAAAAAACAAGAAAACCCTTAGTACAGAGCAGGGGTGTCAAACTCATTTCATTGTGAGCCGCATCAGCAGTATGGTCGCCCTCAAAGAGCCGGTTGTATCTGGGGTGCGCTACGTGCAGAGTTCAGAGGTGCGATATGTACAGAGTGCAGTTCCATGGGTGCGTCATGTAGAGAGTAGATAAAAATATGGTTGCCCTCAAAAGGGCCGATTGTATCAGGGGTGCGTTACCTACAGAGTGCAGGGGTTTTATGGGGTGCGTTGCCTACAGAGTGCGGGGGTTCCCATGGAGCGCGTTGCCTACAGAGTGCGGGGGTTCCCATGGAGCGCGTTGCCTACAGAGTGCGGGGGTTCCCATGGAGCGCGTTGCCTACAGAGTGCGGGGGGTTCCCATGGAGCGCGTTGCCTACAGAGTGCGGGGGGTTCCCATGGAGCGCGTTGCCTACAGAGTGCGGGGGTTCCCATGGAGCGCGTTGCCTATAGAGTGCAGGGGTTCCCATGGAGCGCGTTGCCTACAGAGTGCAGTTCAAGGTGTGCCCTATGCACAGAGTAGATAGTAGTAGGTTTGCCCTCAAAGGGCTGGTTGTATTTGGGGTGCGCTATGTAAAGAGTCCACCAATTGTGGTCTAGAGTCTTTAAAGAGAATCAGTAATATTGTAGCTTATGTGGGAGTGATAACGTGACTTCACTTCCTTCATATTAGTTTGGAACCATTGACCTAGCATTTTCATGAGAAGGTCACCCTACATTATTTCTCCCAGTACAGGATTTCATTAAGAACACACAATGGAATACACAAACACATAAATTCCAGGTCTTTTTATTTCACTGGAACTGAAAAAAAAAAATCCACAATCAACTGACCTGCACAAAATGGCAGATCGCAATTGCACAATAAACTTTTAAAAACACAAATTATTCACAAACATTTCTTTGATAAGAAACATTCTCAGAAAAAATGTACACCAAGCTTTTTACAAAGCATGTTAAAAAGAGAATAAAAAATACAACATATCGTCTTTGCTCGAAGAACCATTTTATACACAAAAAAAAAAAATGCCGTGTTGGATTGCTACAACATTGATGTTTTATGGGTCATGAAACATTAGTAATACCAAAAAAAAAAAAGAGGCAGTTTCTTCGGTTTAAGACTTGAGAGAACGCTGTAAGAAAAATAATAACTTAGGTTTGCGACCCAAGACTTAAATGGCAGTCTTATACAGTGGCGAGTTTGAGACGGGCCCATTTCGTACCTCCAACACTTTAGTGTAACAGCTTACGTCAGCGGATAGGTAGACCTTCCACCACTTCTAAAATAAAAGTCTTCGTAATCCTTCCAAGTGTTCGCTGTTCTTTTAAAAACTACAGTCCCAACATCCAATAGGTAGAAGAGTCTACAAAACCCTGGCAGGGCAGTGCTCGGGTCTCTCAATCCGTGTTAATTTCACATGGGTTTAATCCATTACTTTTTGCTTCTAGATATATCCTCTGGAAGTCCCTATACCGCGGCGCACAGCCCAATCGGGGCTCCCCAAAGTGCATTTGTCCAGTGAACAAGAACTCCCCCAGTCCTGGTCTGACGCCACATTCTAGAGGCGTCCTTATCTGCCCTCCCCAACCTCCATGTTGTTGGTTGGGTTGGAAAATTTTGCTTTTTTGTCGGTAAAGTCTGTTGATGGAAACAGAAATGATGGATTCCTGCTGTTCAAGGTCACTGGTTACTTCTTGGATAGAACCTTTGACAACTAGAAGAAAAAAAATAAAATAAAGTTATATAAATATTTCTGCAATCTTGAAAATAAAAATCTCTATGCTTTTATGTAAATGTAAACCCAGTCAAGCTTTATTATGTTAATGTAAATTTTAAGAGTCACTTATGATCTTTAAGAGCCGGTCCACACTGCCGCGACTTGTCAGCCTGACAAGTCGCGCTCCCTCGCGGTCCATTGACCGCTACAGGACCCGTTCTAATAGGAGCGACACAAGTCGCTCCAACTTAGAAAAAGGGTCCTGTACTACTTCGGGGCAACCTCGGAGCGACTTGCATAGACTTCCATTATGTGAAGTCCCTGCAAGTCGCTCCAAAGTCGTGGTGCATGGGAATGCACAAGTCACCCCGAAGTAGTAAGGAGTCGTGTCGCCTTAGTGTGAAACGACTCTTAAGAGGTTGTAGGGAAACAAAAAAATAAAATAAAAAAAACCCTGTAAGACAAAGGCATAATAATGAGCTAGTATGCATCGCAGAGTAGCTCATTATGAAATACTCACCTTAAAAGTGAGCGGTCTCAGCCGTGTGCGGGCGCCACTTAGCCCTCCAGTGGTGCCCGCACACGGCCGAGACGGCTGACATCTTCCCCGCTGTTTCTTCTGAGTTCAGAGGCTCCGGTGCTGGGAGTGGCCTAAGCCACAATGACGTCAATCCCGCGCTGGCAGCCACGGCACAGGGCTCTGAAGAAACGGCACGGTCAGCCATTCATTCAGAGCATATGCGCTGATGACGTCATCAGTGGTGTATATAGTAAATATCTCCTAAACGGTTTAGGAGATATTTACAGTACCTATAGGTAAACCTCATAATAGGCTTACCTATAGGTACAAACAGACCAGGCAGTTTACTTTCTCTTTAAACCTACAACTTCAATAATAATAATAATAATAATAATAATAATAATAATAATAATAATAATAATACTCTAGGATCCGGTCATTGAGGTCCTTGTTTAGGCACGGTCTGTTATAAGGGGACAATGCACTGCCCCCATCTTCCCAATTGTGCTCCTTTGTTGCCACCCTGTCACATACTCTTTTCATTAGAGGCTACAAGTGGCTGTGCCAGTGCACACTGGATAGTCTAAAATACACAGCGATTTAACCTTACACCCCAAAAAATGGTCCGCTTTTACCAACTTGGGCATTTGCTTTTTTTTTTATTTATTTTTTTTTTAATTCAGTGTAAGAATTCTCCAAACAAGTCAACTTAAAAGGATAAGTTCACCTCTTGACCAAAAAAAAAAAAAAGCATTTTTTTCTACAGGTCCACCCTTGTATCCCATTACGGTACCTTCTTTGCGTCTCGCTCCTGAGGACTGCAGTAAAACTGTGCAGGCGCGCATGTGCGAGATCTGAGAGGCAGAGAAGAAGGTATGGTAATAGGATACAAGGGCGGGCCAGACGGGTGAAAGAGGCATGTTCTTCTAGTCACATCGCCGCTCCCTCTCTTTTTTTCCATACCCCGGGCATACCATAGTCTCTGAGACAGGGAGGGCTGGGCAGGCAGGGAGAGCCAATCCAAGCAGGCTTACAACCCCTGGCATACCGCGGCCGTTTTTTGAGCCACCCGCATATTCTGCAGTTTCAACATCCGCCCTATAAGACAACACCCGGCGTCTAAGACCACCCCCCGACTTTTGAGAAGATTTTCCTGGGTTAAAAAGTCTTATACGCCGGAAAATACGATACTTCCTGGTTTCTTGCTTGGGCAAATGAGGGAGGAGGTTTCTCAGCCAAGCACCCCCTCCTGCATGCACGCCTGAGCTAAAGGGAGATGGATTATAGGAAATAATAATTTGCCCCTATTTAAAGATGGCTGCGGCCAGAAATTCTAGGGGGGTGGGGGGTTCAAAGTGATTTCTCAACAAAATAAAGCATGGCAATATGGATGGATGGGGGAGTTTGCTTTTAAATATAAAAAAACTAAATAGCTTTTTTTAGTTTTTGGTGCCCAGGTGCAGTGAAAATCCGCTTTAAGTTTGACGGCTTTTTTTGTTAGACCAGCCAATGGATTGCCCCCAAAAAAAGCCACTTGCATCAATCATATACATTATCACCTCCTACAGCATTCTTCACTGATAGAATCATAGTAAGCACCCTCAATGAGCAAAGTCAGAACTTTTATCTTGATACTGTAGTTGGAGAATAACCAGAAAATAATGCACAGCCTTTTATACTCACCAAAATCACTAATGCACACTGCTAACAGGATCTCTGTGTCACTGCAGGGTCGACAGGGATCTGAGAAAAGAAAAAAAAAAAAAAAAGAAAGAAAGGTTAGTGGACATGAAAGAATGGGCTCTTTGATTGCAATTGCTGCTGCAGCAGAAATGGGTGTAATGCACGCTGGTTAAAACTACCAAGATTGGAATTTTGGGGAGTTGGTGGAAAAGCTTCAATACAATCACGCACATGCAGTAAAACTGGATTGAAGTGCACACCCACACTCTGCAACAACAAACTCTGCATTGTTTTCCTATACAAACACAAATTACTCTTGCTTCTGCTCTTACAGATTACACACAAATAAATAGCCAAAATGGATTTTCCGTTAATTTTTCATTGGAGTAGGTCAGGGTCTTGGATTTATGTTGGCATTTGTAGCATAGCCAATGGAATATGCAGAATTTCTGGGGTAGATCAGCATTTTTCAACCTGGGGTGGCCTTGGCGAAATGCCTAAAACATTGCCACAAATTGCCATCAAGCCAGCGAGTGGATAAAGACTGATTTTGTAACACAAAGCCACAGGCTTTTATTGTGCAGCACTGCACCTTGGGCACCGTGCAGGCCAACCACTGGCATTCTAACAACCAAGGACGTCGGGCCCCTGCACAATATCCTTGTTTGCCCCTCCCCTGCCCCTCTCCATTAGCACTGGGGTCATCACGTTAGCCAAGTGAGGGAGAGAAAATGAGGGGGAAAAGAAATGCTAGAATACTAGTCAGTACCAGTGTGCAAAGGTGGCAGAATAAATCCCCTCCAATCTAGGGTGTCCTATGCGTGTGGATGTTGCTGAGATATGTAAATCTATTCATTTTAGAATGGGGTGCCTTGAGATTGTATAGCATTTTAAAAGGGTGCCTTGACTGAGAAAAGGTTGAGAAACACAGGGATAGAAACCTTATCCTGAACTTTCTCAGGATCCATAATATGTACCTAGGGTCAGAAAGTAAACCACCATTTCATTTTCAATTTGAATGGTGCCAGGAGGAAATTGCATGTCTTGGGGGCCACTCATGCAGGCAATGCACAATACTAAAAACCAGTTCGGGCATCATGAAGAAAGCCTACTGACCTTAAAAAGACATTGCCTAACTCAATTCTATTAATAATGGGTTCCAAAATCCATGGGAGCCCTTGTTCAGGTGCACAAATGTTATGTTCACCACTGCAAGCATAGTCTGACCAACGGTAAAGGGACTTTTGCAAACATGAGGCGCTTTTCCACTGCATGGAACTGAATGGTTCGGCTCGCTTTTGCGCTTTTCCACTGCGTGGTACGGTGTTGGAACGGTTCGGTACGGCAGCGCTTTTCCACTACATGGAACCGAACAGTATGGCTCGCTTAAACAGTACCACCTCGGTTGTGGTTCCAAGAGGGCCGTACCGATACCATATCCCACAATCCTTTGCATGCAGCCTTGACTGTTTGTCACTACTAGCCACTGATTGGTCAGAGAATAGTTGTTATCCCATCCACTTACCACTTTAGTGGAAAAGCAAACCGTTCCAAACCGTTCCAACACCGTACCATGCAGTGGAATACCAAACCGAGCCAAGCAGGGCCGAGTGGAGCCGAGCCGGTACTTGCAGTGGAAAAGTGCCATTACGGAAAAGTGTTGCATGTCTGTGCTAGGAAGATATAAAAATAAAGAGACCCCTCTAATTCAAGCTCACTGCAGGAGAGAGAACAGTAGGGAATCAGACGAGGCTTTAAAAAATGTTGGCCAGAGCAATGCTGGTCTCATGTCTTTTACTGGTTTAAGAGTAAAGATGGTCATTCCCTATATAATTATAATGTCAAAGAAAGGCCTTGACTTACCAAGCAAAATCAAAAAAGAACAAATAAAAAGAAAAGAAGGTCAACCGAAAACGATTATCAGTTCCCAATCTGGATCACGCATTGGTTTCTTAGATCCCTTGAACAGAAACCATGAATTGTGCTAGGGATTATCTCAAAACTAGAGTTCTATTCGAGAAGAAATTACAAAGTTAAATGATGAGGTTACCCTCCCCTGATGGCTTCTCTAGAACGTAGAATAAACCAAAATTTTGGGACGTTTTCCTATACAACACACTTGTTAAAGCTTCAAGCGTAGCTGGAGCAGAGACACAAACTACAGAGAAAATTTCACCAACAGAATCTTAGTAATATTAACTACTGTTGGTCACTCAACAACAAGTACCAACTACTTCTGAAATGAATAAAATAATAAATGGGTTAGGATGATAGCTGGGGTTGCATGTATGCATTTGCTGTAAAACTGTTTATGTAGTCAACTTCAAAGATTTAGCACCAATAGCTGTCTGGGCACACGTCTTTGCACCCCAAATCATAACTTGGAGCCTTGTTTAATATTTGTGGACCCTCCAGTCCAAATCAAGCCTTGTAACAAAAAGACTTATTCATCAAGTATCATTGACAGAAGTGGCTGTGCCCAGGTCAAAACGCAACAGTCCGAGGGTGGCTGTGCCCAGGTCAAAATGCAACAGTCCGAGGGTGGCTGTGCCCAGGTCAAACGCAACAGTCCGAGGGTGGCTGTGCCCAGGTCAAACGCAACAGTCCGAGGGTGGCTGTGCCCAGGTCAAACGCAACAGTCCGAGGGTGGCTGTGCCCAGGTCAAACACAACAGTCCGAGGGTAGCTGTGCCCAGGTCAAACGCAACAGTGGGAGGAATAGCAACACCCATCAGACCCAAATCTAGTATAAATGGGCCCTCAAGTCCCAACCTGTGCAGCTGAACAGTCTTGTACAAATATTAATCCCGAGAGCCATATTTAGACTTTGTTCCCCACCTAAGGACACATGAATAATAATGCCCCTTTAGAATGCACGCTGCCTCATGTCATATTTGATTATTCTAGTAAAACCAATCTAGAATGCACTACTGGAGGCAGCATTGGGCTCCGCTTTCTATGGAGAGTTTTTTAAAAACTCTGCAGACCACCAAAAAAAGTTTTTCTGAACTATGGGACTCCACAAAGATGGAAACAAAGAAAGGAAAAAATTTATTAGAATTTGTAAACTTGTAAATTATGAGATATAGTGGTGCCAAATCCTGGCTGCTGCCCTTGGTGGCACTAACCCATGATGGCCTTTATGTTAAATACCATTCTGTCCGCCCCCTGCATTTACAAAACAGTCTGTTTTGCAGGTCTCTATGCACAGATTTTTCCAACCTGCATTAAGAAATCGCCCTTGTTCAGAGATAAACAAAAAAAACTAAGAAAAACTTAACACCAGGATTAGACTTTGAAATCATGCAAACTATTTCAATCACCTGATGATAGAAGCACTTTATAATAATACGCTGCCTGACTGGATTACACAGGAATGGAGCCGCGCAAGACTAGCTCGGTGAGCTGGAAGCATAACAACAAATACCTTTTGACAGCTCTGCTGCAGGTTTTGTGCGTGTGTGACACTTGTGTAGATTACGGAGGAAAATGCCGCCTGCCAGCGCAGAGGGAGGTGAGGCAATCGGGCCTCTCAAGCACAAAAACACAAAAGAATTTAATCATCATCAGAAGCAGGTCCCCAAAATGGCAGGTCACGACTTGCAACCCAAATCCATTGCTCAATTAAAACCACAAGTGACTGAGCCCCGAGGACATTTAAGCACAAGTCACCACAAGCTGCATGAAATAAATAGTCTTGTCAAACCAAGTACGAACGTAAGAGCCTGCAGGCACAACAACCACTTGCCCTTCTAAAAGACCAACATGCTATAATGGAGATTGCAAGACTACGCTTACAAGTTCATCAGTTGTCTGTAAAAGGTGGCCATTGTGAAGCAATAATTGTGAAGATAAGGTACGGAAGTTTACTAGGAAGAGACCTAAAAATACAACTCAAACAAGAGCCAGCCAGGCATAAAAAGAAAAAGAAAAGTCCTGTACATCTGCTGCCCAACTTGAGTCTTTTCTGTCTCTGTCAATGGAAAGGCCCACTGACTCCTAGACCTTTTGGTTCCTGAATAATAAAGTAAAGCATTAGAATCTTTGTCAGGTTTTCATTGCCATTTATGTCTCCACTAGTTAAATTTTTCTTAACTTACGCTACTTGGGACTGAAAAGAAAATGAGAAGAAATCACCCCAAAATAAGAGAAAAAGCTCGGCAGGTGTCATCAGGTGTCCTCATTTGGAGTTTCCAGTCAAGCTAGTTAAATAGGTATAATATCTCTTCAGACCTGAGCTTGAATACAACACCTTATCTCTGTCTATAACCGCGGTCTCCAAACTGCAGCCCTTTGCATATCTTGCCCCTTGGGGCACAATTTCCTCCTGCTGGCACCAACAATGGGCCACTAATTCTCCCACTGGCACCAACAATGGGCAAGTAATGGCAGGGCATTTTCTACTCCAACTGGCCACAGTTTGGGTCCCCCCTAAATTTGAAGCAAGGTAAACTGGACCTTTGTTTAGAAAGTTTGGAGACCCCTGGTCTAGAACAACCTTACATTTTTTTTTTTTTTTAATGCAAACATGACGAAAAAAACCCTACAGAAACCTCTATCCTAACTGAAAATATTTTGTTTAAAGTTCCACTTTAACTCACCTAACTTTGCCTCGCTAAAGGCCCAACTGGCATTTCGTGAATGGACAGTAATATTTTTGAAGTAAAGATATTTTCTAGGAACCCTGGCTTCTTGATCCTTCATGCTTGAAGGTATTTGATGCAAATTAGAGACAACAGCCTCAATGACACAGAACATCTTGCAGTTTCCCCTTCACATACTAGTGCATTGGCATTTGCCAGTCAAACACCCAAGGAACCTAAAATTGTATTGACCCAATGTACAGCCCTTTCACTTGAAATGTTTTTTTGTTAGGAGATTTTCCTTCAAGACAAGGGATTTAAGCTTTCCGAAATAGCACTCCTAGAATGTCATAACTAGACTTCATTTGTGGTCACTGTGCTTTAAACAAAACCCACTTCAACAGGGTATTAAAAAAATCCCTTAGTCTGCATATTCCAAAGAAAGATGTAACCATCTTCCAGGTCAAGATAGGAAGAGGTTCCAGAAGGCTGGCGGTGGAAAGGTTGACGGCACTCTAATGTCAGCATGTCAATTTCCTTGGAAGAGGCCAAAAGTTTCTCCAAACATGCTAGTATTCATCAGGCCGAAAAAGTCAACATTTCACGAGTCCTTAAGTTTAGGGTACTGTAATTTAGCTTTTTGCAGAATAATGCTGGCATTGTGTGCGCCAGCATAGTCTGCCAAAGCCTATAGGGAGCTACTTTAAAAAGTAGTTCAGTATCCTTAGGTAACCTAAGGCAGCTTCTTTGGAGGCCCTGAAGGCCACTGTGTTGGCATGCTAGGACCCAGGAGATGTAATTACACCATTCTTTGCAAGCTGCAGCTGCTGTGAGCTACTTGTTCTCTGATCCTGACGTTGCCGACTAGCACAACATAGCGATGTGAACCATAGACCACACTTGCTAGAATTGGCCCCGATGGAGCTGGTGCTTCATGGATATAGGGCCAATTCCCTCAACCACTACTAAACCTATACAAAAAATAATAAAAATTTAGTAGTGGATTGATGCGATAGGATCTCTGAAGGTTTCATACTTCAGAGGCCTATTCAAGCAATTACGAAGAGTAGATCGCCCTAAATAACCTTTTGAAAATTATAGGTCTACCAGTTATTTTAGGTCAATCATGGATTGACACATCTAATAAGTGTTTTAGCAATGAGAAATCCACCCATCTTTCCTTACACATCGACTCGCTCATCACTAACTGGCCAATGAACAGAAGCAGCACAAGTGTAGAAAAGATTTTAATTCCTATGTTCCTAGGGGACAAGCTGAACACTTAACTGCACCCTTGCTAAAGCAGATCTAAATCCAATGCCTCAAATCTTATATAAGCTTTGCCAAGATCGTCTAATTTTATATAAGCTTTGCCAAGATCGTCTAATTTCAAAAGTTATTTTCAACCCTTTTAAATCCTCAGCTTTCATTAAGACAATCCCTGATTCTGCCATGTAGGTCCTGGCTGGGCGCTTCCTGTTACAAGGTGACAACATCCTGACAGGTGCACCTCTGGTGGAAATTGCAAGCAGATATGCCAGCACACATTGCACAGGCTTGGCCAACAGTTGTCACCATCAGGAAGCCGGTCCAAAAGCAATGAGGAAGACAGTCCCAACCAATCCACTCCAAGCCTTCCACCCCTGCCCAACCAACCCTTGGGCACCAGCGCTAAGCAGGCCATAACCCACTGACCAAAAAGAAAAAAGCTCAATGACACAATAGAGCAATTAATAAATTCCCAAATAGAGTCCAGGATATGCAAAAGTCACTTGTTCATGGGCTGCGGCACCCGTTGACGGGTTTCATGCAGCTAGGAGCTTAGTCATAGCGGAGTAAAATGAATAAGAATCAGGCGGACTACCCTTCTACCGGAGAAGATCCATAAAAACAAACACATTCTGGGCTCCTAGAAGGCAAGTGGCTCTACTTTTGTGTTTGATTCTAGAATTGTCCAGAGCAATGATATGCAGCCAAAACTGGGGCGAATGTAAATAGGTAGGACGTGGCTGAAAGAAGTTGGAGGCGATTAGCAGTACAGAGATACAAAATGATAAAAATAAAGGTATGATACATAGTGTTTAAGCCAATTAAACATCAAGGCCCAACAAGCAATGCCAGCGCTGCCTATGTAAATTGTTATTATCAGGGCATGTACTGGCCCCCTCGAATTTCTACAGAAGAAAACCCCATTTACTAAAACTCCTAAATCAAAAAAAAAAAAAATACAGATTTGTAGATCTAAGAAGTAATCTTCCCAACAAAACCCCCAATAGGAGAAGCCGGGCCTCAAATCTGTTAAGCTGCACACATCGGACTGAATTTCCTTGATGTGGCTGTAGATAATGTGTTCAAGCTCAACCTCCCAGAAGACAAACCATCGCCCCAGAACCAGACAAGTCAAATTACACAGCAAAAGAGACAGATTAAAGGGGGTAGAAGAACAAGAAAGACACTACAAACATCTTGACAGAACTCTTGAACACCAAAGGGGGGGTCAGGAGGCTTAACCCCAGCTGCCCCAACAAGCACCTGACAGCTTATGGCTTTTGAAAACCCAAAGACGCGAAAAAGCGAAAAAAAAAAAAAAAAAAAAGGGTGCAATTGATGACCGCTCTACCAAAAAGGAGGAACGGTTTTGATATCTGCAGCTTTATAGCACTTTGCAGCTTGAATTGTCCAACATGAAAAGTTGATATTCCGCTTCAGCATTTCTACATTGGTTTCCAACATAATAAATATTTTTATACAGGATTTGAATAGCGCCAACAGCTTATGTAGCACTTTTACAACATAAGGGCAGACAGTACCATAGATCCTAAATGTCCCTGATTTCAAGGAACTGTCCCTCATTTTGAACAAAGTCCCTCTTTCCTCATTTGTCCCTCATTTTTGGTCTGATCTATATAGTTGTATATAAATGGTTATGAGTAAGCGAGTGTAAACTCGGGAAACACGTCAAACTTTTTGTCCTTGTCCGTGATGTTTTGATGCCCAGTTTTGGATCTACAGTGGTGAATAAACTTCACGTGTTCACTTACAAATCGGTGTGCGGTCATCACTTTGTGTTTGAAGATACTGCTGGAGACTACGGATCTAACCAGCACCCGATTATAGATCCTCACCTGAGTGGCTCATCTGCCTTTGTCTCAAAATTCCAAACCCATACATTAACCAAACATTTTTTGTATAATTCTCTTTTAAGGGGGGAGGGGGGGTATCCAATGCCTACATAGGTTTGCTAATAGGTGTCCCTCATCCCCATCTCAGAAAGTTGGGAGGTGTGCAATTACAATACAATTTGATACAGTAGGATACATCATTAAGCCCTGCTCATTAGGCTACGTTCACATGTTGGTGTAGCGGATCTCGGGTAGAATCATGATTCTGCTCGCGATCCAGAAATCATTGCAAATCGCGAGACGCCTGTGTGTTGGCGTTGATTTGCAATGGCACTCCAAACACTGTGCGATATTGCCGCAATTTCCGCCTGCCAAATCGCCGTAACATAGCGCAAACAAAATCGCAGGTCGCATGACGCCCAAAAAAGGTACAAGAGCTTCTTTGGGGCGTCATGCGACCCACGATTTTTTTGCACGATGCAATTTGGCAGGCGGAAATCGCAGCAACATCGCACAGTGTTTGGGGTGCCAATGCAAATCAACGGCAAAGCACAGGCGTCCCGTGATTTGCAATGATTTCCGGATCGCGGGCAGAATCGCGGTGATTCTGCCCACGATCTGCTACGCCCTCGTGTGAACATAGCCTTAGAGCTTGTAAACTGATGTTTATTTTTAGGACCCTAGCTACTTAGAAAAGTACATACATTATTTTACAGGGGCAACAATGTACAAAGCATGGCCCCCCCTACCATCCAAAAATAGAATTTAAATTTGTAAATGAGAATTTATTACTGACAATTTGGCTTTGCAGTAAAGGTCAGGACAATTATGCAAGAAGCCGGTGACCTTTAAATCCTCTTTTTTTGCATTATACTATCTTTGAAAAGTCAGAAGCTCTCCATTGTTCAAAATTGTTAATTACTACTACAAGCTGACAATCATGGATTAGCACCTATCCTTAATGACCTTACATTCGTCAATTTCACCCATTTAAATACAAAGCATTATCCTCTACACAACAAAACTCCCTGCTAGCTTCCAGTAAACAGCAACTTTATACGAGTTAATTGCCCATTTCCTATTCAGAGAGAATAGATCACAAAAGCAAAATCCCTTCGTTGGAAGACTCATTTAGAAGCCTAAATTCTCTGGATTTTGGTCTTTATGTCAGTTTCGGGGCAGTAAATCTTGTTAGGTTCTGCTTTAGTGGCCAAACATGGATCTGGTATGGAGAGCAAAAAAAGTCTATATAGCAGCTCCATCTGAAGCTTTGGAACTATTTTGCACATCTCTGTCAGAGATATTATATATATATATATATATATATATACGCAAATCTTCATCCACATGGTGGAAGCCTGTCAATTTATCAGAGGATCTTAACAAATCTTGGAGCAAAAATTCACATTTTTGTAACCTGAATCAACTTTCGACAGGACATGGCCTTCCATAAAGAAGTACTGACAAAAAAGCCAAAAATATAACTAAATTAGGTTACCTGCAGAATCTTCATGAGAAATAACCAGAAGCAAAACGAGGCTGCCTTTATAATAATTCACAACTTGTGGTGTGGCATGGCTACTTTACGGATGAACACCCATCAGACACAACTTAACGCAGCTCTGGATTGAATAATATATCTTTTTTTTTTTTTTTTTGGAATGCAAGTACTGTAGTGCAAGTGCCTGCATTTAACATGGCATCAGCCTCTTACAATCCCTGTACAGCAAAGCTCAGACTAGGGGAGGGAGAATCAGCACAAGGAGCCAATCAGTTGTGCTGCAGTGCTCATGTGCTAACAAGGAACATGCTAATAGGAGGAGAGAGCAGAGTAACCAAGGGATGTCATCAGTCTGCTGCTTCTCTTTACTATCCAAACACAGGATAGGGGGAGAGAAAGGACCTGAAAAGTGACACTTAGCCCCAGTTCACACTAGCGAGGCAAGTTTATGAGCACGTCACAAGTACAGCAACCCATTTGAATGAGCTGGTGTGCCTGAAAGAAACACAGGGAAAGAAGTCCCTGACCTTTTTTTTTTTTTTTTTAAAACACATTGCTTGACCCCATGCATGACCCCATGCAGTTAGGCACAGGCCATAAATCGGGTACCCATGTGTAGGGGTGCCAATAAGAATTAATGGCATCCCACCACATCTGCAAAACTGCAGCACATCCTTTTGCAGGCTAGGAACGTACACAGTTTTTGCACAAGTTCCCAAACCACACTAGTGTAAACCTAGCATTAAAGTGATTGCAAAGGAAAAATGTGTGCAGTTTTGCACAGAGCAGCCCCGATCCTCCTTTTCTTGGGTCCCCCGTCAATGCTCTAGGCCCCTCCCCCTTGCTCCCATAGCTGTGGGGGCACTCAATCGCTCCCAAGCCGGCTCTTTGCGTCCATAAGACAGAGAGTGGCTCAGCCCCACCCCCAGCTTCCCTGCCTGTGATTGACAGCAGCGGGAGCCTATGGCATCTCAGCTAATCAGGAGGGAGCCCTTTCCAATCCAAGTGCCTGCATCATCCCTGTTTTTTTAGCCCTGATGAAGGGAGAGTGCTGAGCCCCCGAAACGCATTGGCTGTTCCAAAATTAAAAAAAAAAAAAAAGATTTTTAAGTTTGTACAAGCTCGTGTGGCCCTCCCATCTTTCAAAACTTCAACTAACCCCTCTGGGGGTCCAGCAAGACCCCACAGTTGCTGGTGCCACATAAGGGTCAGCGCTCCAAAAAAAGGGGGAGTGCCACATCGCTGGATCAACATAAGGCTCCGGTAAGTATTAGGGGGGCTGAGGGTAGGGAATCTGCACACTGAAGGTTTTTTACCTTTATGCATAGAATTCCTTTACAACCACATTAACTACAGCAAGTAAAATTCAGGTCGCCTTGTCTGCCCCATAGGGCTTTGCTGTGAGTCAGAGCTGTACAAATCTCATGACTGGATTGACAAATTAAGTAATTTAGCAGCTCCTATATATGCATTTCATCTGTTTTTAGCCATCTGTCCGACGTGAAGTCTTAATTCACGAAGGGGCAAGAAGATGAGCCTATCCATTAACCAAAAACGAAGTGCTAAGTAAGGCCTGCAAGTCCATCCAAAATCCTTGAGGAAGGGACCGTGGCTTGAGACTGAACGCCGCTAATACTTAGAACTATATAAATTGTATATTCGTCCTGCACAGAAAATTGTTGCATTTATTTGACAGGAACAATTAACTACTTGTCCTACTCTGGAGGGAAGTTCAGTAGATGTTTATCACATGGGTTGAGGAAACCGGCTCCTTCTAGATTATATAAAATGAAGAAAGCAGGAACGAGGGGAAAGAGATCACTAGATGGCATGAAGATAAAATGGTTGTGGTTAGAACGGAACTGCTACACAAGACTCTACATTTTGCATCTGCTCGGCTGCAAGCTCTTTGCTTGTGTTTAATTGACAACCAACTGCAGTGAATGTATCCGATAGGCCACAGCCTTTATATAAAAATGTAAGATTTGATTTAAGACAGTTGGAAGCAGGAATATTTGAAAAAAAAAAAAAAAAAAAAAAAGTGCAAATATTTAGAGACTACCCTTATTTTTGCACAGCATTCAGTTTTATACATGTTCTCCAGTAGCAGAAGGAGGTTGTATGGCCAGCTGCTGGCATTTAGGGCCGAACTTTAGGCAAGCAGCTAAACATATGAGAATATATGAAAACAGCATTACCCAATCTAATAATTTAGCTTTGGGTTTTGTGATCCAGCCTCCCCTGCCTGTTGGCCTTGCAGAATTAGCATAGCTTGTTTGTAGCCCAAAGGAAAGAAAAAAGGAGGCGCAACACCTAGTGCATTACCCGTGGTCACCATATAAAATGTTTTATTAAAATGCCAAATGCATACCCACAGAAGAGAAGAATGTAAAATCACAGTAAAAGATTCCACCACACATGGAATGGAACAGCTCTGATGAAGGGAGCTTGACTCCCGAAACACGCTAGCGGCCTCATCTACAGGACGTGTTCCATTCCATGTGTGGTGGAATCTTTTAATGCGATTTTACATTCTTCTCATCTGAGTATGCATTTGGCATTTTAATAAAACATTTTATATGGTGACCACGGGTAATGCACTAGGAGTTGCGCCTCCTTTTCTTTATGCATCCCAGTTGGAGTTCCCTGCCTGAGGAGAGCAGCACGCCGGTCTTCCCCCTTCGGAGTGAGCGCTTGGCTGAATTGATTGTTTGTAGCCCAACTGGGGGCAGTTTTAAATGCCATGTTCCCTATAGTCAAGGGAAGATGACCAGACCTTTTGGTGGGAGCCACTTTGATGTCCTTGGTTCCTACAAAATTAATTGCATCATCCAACTTTTTGTGCTTCACCAAGCTCCTTGGTCATTAGCGAATATAAACACTTATCAAGAACATTATTTTAGTCCACCAAAAGGCCCACACTATCCTAGCTATAAAGGAATACCATACCTAAAAGTTTGAATTTTAAACCACGGTTATATTTATATTTTAGTGGACTCCTATGCACTTTATGGACATTATATATTGCACCTAAGAGGAATATATATTGCACTGTAAGCGAGTTTATTGATTTATATGATGCACATTGTCACTTTATATAGCGCTGTATACATATTTGTCTATAGTTCGTTTCTCCCGTTAGTGAAGAAGGTTTTATATAGCTGCTGTATTTTCTTTATGTGTCCCAAATTATTGGGTCTTAACACACCACTTTATATTTAATTGCGCTGATTTACCTTTTTGCACAATACCTAAAAGTTTACCTTTACGGCCAACATAATAGAGAAAACGAACACACATAATGTGTTTGTCTAGTCACAGTTAGTTGATTGTGGTGGGGGTGGGGATATTATACCCGTGTCAAGATCACTGGGCCATGAAATTTAAAAGCAGGAGCCATTTCCGCAAATAGGAGACGGTGCCACCGGTTTAATTAATTGGGTTAATCAGTCAACTAGTAAGGCGCTAAGGATAAGCAATGTGCCCAAGAATAACTATACCTAAGAGGGGAAAAGGAATGTCCTTTACTTAGAGGTCAAGCAAAAGGAACACTAATCAGTAATCACATCTGAAGTATAATGAAGGGTATTGAAAAGGGGACTAAAGGGTATTAAAAAGGATAGGTTACTCCCAGTAACAAAAAGATAAAGTAACCTTCAGGCTAGTTTCAGCCCAGATCTTTGGAGCTGGGGCTGTTACTGGCTTCTATGTTTTTGTAGTAGTATGTAGGTAGTTACGTGTTGATTTACCTAAGGCAGGGTATGCCCCAATCAGCTAGGTTTTGTTTTATAAAATTTTGCAATAAACAGAATTAAAATAAAAAGTAACCTAATCAACACCAGTAGTAACTTTGTGTCTGAAACGTTGGCAAGACTTTTACATTCCCTACTTTAAAATTGATCATGGAGTTCGAGTCAAAGACCCTCTATGTAGTTTTGAGGTCCCCTACTCCTTCACATCCAGTTGTTTTGGGATTAGCAATCCTAAATTTAGCTGCAATGCCCCTGTGGTTGAAATCTGGTACCACTGGTTCCTAATAAAAAGGAAACTGTACTTTGTATGGTGAAAAAAAAAAAAAAAAAAAAAAAAAGGTAGGCTGCAGTACAGGGTTTTCATTTATGCTGGCCAAAGATAAGTTCTCACCCCCAAGAATGGGAAGAGAACACCGAAAAACGTTCTCCTTAACTCTTGTATGTAGAAAATGTAAGCACTTAGGGAGCTTCCTGTGGATGTCCCCCAAAGCAGATCAAAGATAGGCAGACATCACCCCCTCACAGATAGACATCACCCCCTCACAGATAGACATCACCCCCTCACAGATAGACATCACCCCCTCCCAAGAGGGTGGAGAGAATACCAAAATCTGTTCTCCTTGACTTTTCTATGTAGAAGCCTGAAACACTTGGGGGGGGGGGGGGTTCTTATGGGTGTCCTCCAGATCATCAAAACTGCTCTCAGTTGCATTTATGGGGCCAAGCTAGCCTTGTTAAACACAAGAAAGGTGCAAAGAGGAAGGCACCCCACCCTGATTACAGAGATTTAAGATCTTTAATCTCAAAGCAGAGAATCCTTTTAAGAAGTCAACTCACACAAGTCATATAAAAGCTATAAAAAACACAAAAAATGTTCTCCTTGACTTTTCTATGTAGAAGGCTGAAGCACTTGGGGGCTTCTTATGGATGTCCCCATGTGCATCAAAAAACTGCTCTCATTTGCATTTATTGGGCCAGGTAAGCCTTACTTACAAAGAAAGGTGCAGGAGGTAGCCACACCACCCTAATTACAGAGATTTGAGGACTTTTAGCTTAAAGTGGAGAAGCCTTTTAAGAACCCAACTCACGCAAGTCATTCATGTCCATATAAAAGCTATTAAAAAAGACCCACACGTTTGCCTTGACTTTTCTATGTAGAGGATTGAAGCCTTTTGGAAGTTTTTTTATGGGTGTCCCCAATGCAGACTAAAGATAAGCAGATCTTGCGCCCCAAGAACCTGAAGAGAATAGCAAACAAACAATCGCCTTGACATTTCTATGTAAAAGGTTGAAGCACTTAAGGTTCTTATGTTGGTCCCTCAGCACTTCAACTGCCCTCATTTGCATTTATTGGGCCAGGTCAGCCTTACTTAAAAAGAAAGGTGCAAAAAGGTAACCACACCACCCTGATTACACAGATTCCAGGGCTTTTAGTCTACAGTGGAGAACCCTTTTAAGTACCCAACTCACACAAGTCATCCATGCCCATATGAAAAGCTATAAAAACAAAAAAACGAATCATTACAGCATATTGCCAGGGACTCTTCAAAAACGCTTCTTGGGTGTGCCAGTCAAAATAAATCACACCCCTCTCATTTATTCTGATCCTACAAATTACTAGCACCAGGCTGAGTCAGGCACTCCGGGGAGTCTCTGCAGGATCAACAACTATAATCACAAATGTTGTGAGCAAGCTACACGCAGCGTAAACCAGAAGGACGGCCATTAAAGTATTTGAAAACTGGGTGTATGCAGTGTTGTAAACAGCATCACAGGTAATTAAATGGGGATAAGCGAAAAGTTTTGACAGAGAGTCACCAGCGGCAGCCAACCACAGCACTCCGCTCATGGCTCAGTAAGCGAGGTCATTAGATGGGTCACCCTTAGTAATGCTGGAATGAGTTTTATGGAGAAGAGTTATTAATAATTACTTTAAAAATAAAAAAAGCCACAATTACAAGGACACAACCAAACCCTAAATTAAAAAAAAGTGCTTAATCCAAACCAATAAAGAAAAACTATTTAAAGCATCCAAACCTAAGAACAAAAATGTAATAAACTGCAGCTTACAATATGTAAAATAGATGCTGCACTAATCCAAAGAGTTCTCTTCAATAGCTACTGCAGTTTACCATTCTTTAAATGTGGCTGCATTAGTTTACTTCTTTTAGGCTTTATTTTCACTAGGGATGCACCGATACAACTTTTTTGGACCCAATACCGATATCTGTCATTGTAAAATCGCCAATACCGATCCGGGGCTACACACAAAGCAAGCGGCTGCAGTACAGAGCAAAGCCGCTGCTTCATGTGTACGGCTCCTCCATTCACAGGCGGAGTGCATCTGATATCACTCTGCCTGTGAGCCGGGACTATACAGGAAGTAGCGGTTCCCATCCCATACTACTACTACACCAAGTAAGGGATGGCTGAGCCGGGACTATACAGGAAGTAGCGGCTCCCATCCCATACTACTACTACACCCAGTAAGGGACGGCTGAGCGGGGACTATACAGGAAGTAGCGGCTCCCATCCCATACTACTACTACACCCAGTAAGGGACGGCTGAGCGGGGACTATACAGGAAGTAGCAGCTCCCATCCCATACTACTACTACACCCAGTAAGGGACGGCTGAGCGGGGACTATACAGGAAGTAGCGGCTCCCATCCCATACTACTACTACACCCAGTAAGAAACGGCTGAGCCGGTCCTATACAGGAAGTAGCAGCTCCCATCCCATACTACTACTACACCCAGTAAGGGACGGCTGAGCGGGGACTATACAGGAAGTAGCGGCTCCCATCCCATACTACTACTACACCCAGTAAGAAACGGCTGAGCCGGTCCTATACAGGAAGTAGCAGCTCCCATGCCATACTACTACTACACCCAGTAAGGGACGGCTGAGCGGGGACTATACAGGAAGTAGCGGCTCCCATCCCATACTACTACACCAAGGGATGGCTGAGCCTTTACTAAGCAAAAACCGGATCGGCCAGTGGATCGGTCAATGTTACCGATCCCCCGATCCAGCTATAATGGCCATATCGACGCTGATATCCGATCCGAATATCGGATCGGTGCATCCCTAATTTTCACCTGGAGATCCTGCCAGTGACACTCTGTCCTATATTAGAGAGAAAGCTGGCACCCGAAAAGGTTTAAAAAAACTAAAATTGTAGCTTTAGCGATATACAGGGTAAAAGTAGCCCACTCTCCCTATGGGTGACACCATTGTACTTTATGGAACAGCAGCGTTGTCACCCTAGGACAGGAAGTGTTAAGACAACACTAAACCTCCCCCTCGCCATAACATAGGATGAGGTGGTCTGTATTCTGCAGTGAGAACTGAACCATGGAATGGATAAGAGTACAGCATAGGAATTTATCCACTCACATTTCTGGCAGGATCAACAGTTTTTTTTTTCCTCCACTTACTGAAAAGACCTTTAGCGTCCATTCACACTACCGCGACTTGTCAGCCTGACAAGTCGCGGTCCATTGTGTGCTACAGGAACCGTTCTGGAGCGACACAAGTCGCTCCGACTTAGAAAAAGGTTCCTGTACTACTTCGGGGCGACCTGGAGAGACTTGCATAGACATTATATGAAGCCCGTGCAAGTCGCGTCGAAGTCACGGTGCACGCGACTTCACGGGTCGCCCCCGAAGTCGTGCCGCGTTAGTGTGAACCGGCACTTAAAATGGGATAGTTACCAAACCAAAAGGAAGCAAATAAATTAAGTTTGTTTAACTGGGCTCCAACTGTAAACATGACCCCTATGCTTCTGTTAATTTAAGAGAGTAACGAAAGACAGCAAAAAAAATGCAGAGGGGCAATTCGCATATCAGCCAATGGTAACTGCACAAGAACAACAACTCCCAGCATGCCCTCATCTTCAAAGGGAAGCTAATTAATTAAAATCCCACTTCAAGAAAACAAATAAAACACAATATGAGGTGACATTACTAATGGAGAATTCAGATGCACAAAAAAAAAAAAAAAAAAAGTTGCTTTCCTCTAAGCAGCACAGGAATGCATTAAAAAGCAATGCAAGATTCAAATAACTTGGAACAATCATCTTTGTAGATTCCACAGCGCCACCTAGCTCACAACCCACACACTGCAAGAGAAGGTTGTAATAAAAGGTGAACAAATACTCCTTATCTGTTGGGGGGCATTGAGGATGAAGAGAATTAACCAAAAAAAATTGGTTAAGGGGCTTCCTTCAGGTGTTCCCTTACCAGAAATAGCGTGCAAGTCTGAGAGCGTCCTCCGGCTAATAAGCTCATAGTGGAAGCCGGTGATTTTTCGGCTAATGTCCAACTGTGGTGTGGCCTCAATGAACAACACTCCTTGTTCCTGGGCAAAGCAATAGACCTTATTAGGAAGGTTTTCCGCATCACGAACCAACATCTTGAGTTCTCCAGTTTTTTCCAAATAAATATTAGATCCTTTGGAGTCCTTGAAAGGTTTTATGCAAACAGTCAAGTGCTCAGAAGCAGACAAGGTATTGGGGAAGAGGTTGACGATGAGAGCTCCTGTTGGGTACAGCCATTCGACCGATCCTTCCGAACAACGGAGGTACACCTGCTCAACTTCCTTCTTGTGCGGTTCATGGGTCAATCCGCTAAAGATGAAGGAAAAGAAAGCATAGCTGTTAAATGTAGTCCCAGACATCAAAATTAAAAGTTCAGGAATATTTTTTTGATCTGAATGGTATGGTCTGCCCTTGGTATGGCAAGGTCTGGCTGGTATGGTCTACCCTTGGCATTATACAGTCTGCCTTTGGTACGGTCTGCTCTTGGTACGGCAAGGTCTGGAGGGTACGGTCTGCTCTTGGTACGGCAAGGTCTGCCCTTGGTATGGAGGGGTCTGGAGTGTACGGTCTGCTCTGCCCTTGGGATGGCAGGGTCTGCTCTTGGTATGGCAGGGTCTGGAGGGCACAGTCTGCTCTTGGTATGGCAGGGTCTGGAGGGCACGGCAGGGTCTGGAGGGTACGGTCTGCCCTTGGTACGGCAGGGTCTGGAGGGTACGGTCTGCTCTTGGTATGGCAAGGGCTGGGGGGGGGGGTTTGGGTCTGCCCTTGGTATGGTAAGGTCTGTGTGGGGGGGGGGGGGGGGTTCTGTCTGCCCTTGGTACAGCAGGGTCTGGAGGGTACAGTCTGCCCTTGATATGGCAGGGTCTGGAGGGTACAGTCTGCCCTTGATATGGTAAGGGCTGGATGGTACGGTAATGTCTGGAGGGTACAGTCTGCTCTTGGTATGGTAAGGGCTGGATGGTTCGGTCTGCTCTTGGTACAGCAGGGTCTGGAGGGTACGGTAATGTCTGGAGGGTACAGTCTGCTCTTGGTACGGTAAGGTCTGCCCTTGGCACTGCCTGCTCTTGGTATGGCAAGGTCTGGATGGCACAGTATGTCCTCCTTATACAAAATGTAAATTTCATAACTTTGGAAGCCAAAAGGATTCCACCCAACCTAACCCACAGTTGCTGTTCAGCAGAGTAGAATAATGATTACTGTTACATACATTTGTTGCAAAATTGTTATGCAAGGTTATTTTTTTGCCAGAAGCTACTTTTTGTTTCTAAAGTCAACATAGGATTGAAGCATTATAAACACTGGGAAGACAGTGATAACAATGCAACAATATACAATGGTGCATGTCGAGAGGACCCTGGTTGCTGGGCCTTGCAATCATGTGATAAAGCAGTTTGCTTTTGCAGGTCATAGTCAAGCAAGCATATCAAATGGCTGGTTTAGTCTTCACAAAAACAGACTCTTCATTGTACGAGAATCGCTGTGTGCAGAGGTACATTTCAGCCACAGCCTGACTATACTTCTCCCTGGAACTCCGACAGTCAAGTCAGCTGAGACTTGTAGTCTCCTATAGAGTCCACAGGCAGCAGAAAAACTACAAAAAAATAAAAAATTATGAAACCTTTGCAGCGGTTGAAGAATCAGATTGCATTTTGGATGCCCTCTTTACCCAGCATTGGGGGGGACTTATGTCACTGGCTGGATATTTTATCTTCTCTGCAAACATTGCTTTGCATAAACCAGAAAGATTGCCTTCCCCAGCTGGGAAATATTAAACTAGATCATACATAATGAAAACTAACAGATCTCTGGAGACCTGTCTCAACTAGTTACCTTGTGAAGGAGTTAAGAAAAGTTTAGAATGGTGAAAATGGCTCAAATCTGGCCAGGGGGGCACTAGAGATGCAACATCAAATCGCCCCTTTATTTAAAATCTATGCAACGCTCAAATAAAGTGTAGCCTTATGGTTAGGTTGCAATACAAAATCATTTTTATTCTCTTAGTATGAGATTAAGCCAATCAATGTTCATCAAGATAGTTGACTCAAATCAAGCGTAACGGGATAGTCAAAACTCTGAACACGGGGAATATAAAAATGATGAAAAACCTGAAATCACAGAAGATATTCTCAAGGGATGAGATGAGTTTGCGGTTGTGAATATAATACAAGTTAACAGAACAAGGCTGACCACTTGATGGCCCTTAGACCAAGTGTAGCCATCCAACCCTCTACGTGCCCCGAATCTCAAACATTTTATTAATCTTTCGTTTTAGTATACATGCAAACTTTAATGTTTTTTGGAGAGTAACTCATTGAAGGTCAAACATGACAGCTCCTTAGCATTGACTCGCCTTGCTACATACGAAGTGTGTCACTCACACAAGTGACAAAGTTATGAGTAACTTCCAATAGTAAAATGCCACCCACAGCTGCACACAGGAAATGAAAACTGTAGACCTGTGAGTAGCTGTTTAGCTTGCTGGGTGCCAGTAATAGTCCCATGATGGTTTCTTAATAGGTTCACCATGACATGGGTGGCACCTTGTGCCATAGCATTGCTGTGGCTTTATAAGGAACAGATATAACTGACCCTTTTTCAATATCACTCACAGGTACACATCAAGTCTTGAAGTTTACTAGCAGTGAACCCGTTTTCTAGCAGTTGGCAGTTAGCACAAAGTAGACTCTTTGTGAGCCAGTGATCTGATGATCAGGCTTCAATTGCCACCACTGGGATGGTTGCAGAGCGGACTTTGAGTTGGAAAAAGCAAGAGTCAACCTTTGACTTCAATCAGCTGTAGATTATAAAACTGAAGGAGGGGAAAGAAAGAAAAGAAAAATGTAATGACTTTATTGTCTATCTTAGACCAGTCAGTCCAGTGCTGACAGGCAGCTCGTGACTTTCAGGGTAGTGATTGCAAAGGCGTTCCATAGGAGGCAAGCAGTGCTGGAGAAAAGTTACAGCATTCCTATGGTAGAGTCAGCTCCTCCGCCAGTGCTGCTGTGGCAGTCTGAGCTTCTATGAGGGGGGGCGAAAAGTTTGGACTATGTGAACTGTAACGAAGGAGCAAGCCCCCAAATCACTCAACATCTATGGAGCAAAAGGGGGGGGGGGGGGGAATATGGATAGGCTTTTGAGATCCTAAAATTTTGAAGAGCTGGGGGGGGGGGGGGGGGGAGTGATTTAGAGATTGTGAAGATTTTAGGGTTTTAGAACGGTTGACAATACCCCCCCCCCCCCCCTCTCTCAAGGTAGCCTCTTGCTCCATAGATCTTTCGAATTTTACGAATCTAAAATCCTAGCTATATTTCCTCCCACCCCAGTAGAAATCGAATCTAAAATCCTAGCTATATTTCCTCCCCTCCAAGTAGAAATCTGCTCCATAGATCTTTAGGATTTTTGAAAAGCCGACATGTTGGTTTTTTCGAAATTTCTAAAATCCTAAAGATCTATGGAGCAGATTTCTACTTGGAGGGGAGGAAATATAGCTAGGATTTTAGATTATTAAAATTCAAAAGATCTATGGAGCAAGAGACTATCTTGAGAGAGGGGGGGGGGGGGGAGGGGGTATTGTCAGCCATTCTAAAACCCTAAAATCTTCATGATCTCTAAATCACTCAAGATCTATGGAGTTAGATGCTTCTTTGGTAGGGTATAGCTAGGATTCCAAGATCTACAGAGTAAGATACCACCTGCTGGAGGGGGTGAATGGCTACGATTTCAGAATC
>NC_138778.1:6807994-6885494 GCF_965119305.1 Pelophylax lessonae
TTGCAGAACATGATGGAACTCATAGATCATTGACAGTAAGGTGGCACCAGGTCCAGGTATAACTACTTAATTTTTTTCTCAGGCTCTCTTTCTGATACACAATCACAAAGTAGAGCAACTGACTGCAAACAATGCTGCCTGTAGAGTTTTTTTTTTTTTTTTGGACTGGATCACTCCCTCCATGTTCTTGTGACACAGGAAAGAGTGATACCCAGGCCATACATTATGCAATTTTCTTTCCTTCAACCAGTGGCGGGCTGTGCATTGGGGGCGCAGGGGACCTGGCATCCGGTCCCCTAATCTATATGCAGGGCGCCGGACACATGGATTCCAATTGGGGATTTTTTTTTTTTTTAAGCACGTGATTAGAGCCAGAGGCTCTAATAGGCTTCAAAAAAGGGTGGGCTTGGGGCGCAGAGCACTGCGCCCTGAGCCCACCCAGTTGTGTGACAACACACTGATTCTCCCGACCAATCAAGAAGCGGGTCCTGAGACCTGTTTCCTGAGGGGGGGCGCCCCCCCAACTGATAGAGCACCAGCCACCACTGCCTTCAAGTCAATGTTGATGGGGAAACACTCCTGCAGTGTTATCGCGTTCCGCCAGCCAGGAGTGCACAGGGAGCCTTCCCCATCAGCAGAATACAACAATCACTGCTGGTGGCTGCAGACCACAGGCAGTGTTTGGGTGAAGAAAAAAATAAATAAAAAAAAACCTGACAGGCTGGTTGTACTAAAGTTGACCGACTTCAGTACATCCAGCCTGCTCATAGATGAATCGGAATTTGTCCGGTTCTGCTAAACCGGCCAAATTTCGATCCATCTATGGCCGGCTTCAGTGGAATGGATTAAGATTTCCTTATCTTATCTAGTAATAAAGGCTTGTATTTTTTATTTTATTTAAACACTGTAGTATAAAAAAACATCCTTCTGAGATCATCCGATGTCAGGAACTGCCAATTAAAAGGTACTAACTGATCTAAAACCATGGGTGTCCAACCTGCGGCCCTACAGCTGTTGAAGAACTTCAAGTCTCATGAGGCATTGCAAGGCTGACAGTTGCAAACAGAACTCCCAATGGCAGAGGCATGATGGTGCTTGTAGTTCTGCAACAGCTTGAGGGCCTCAGGTTGGACCTCCACGATCTAAGCTATATAATCTGAACACAGTTTTTGTATAGTATCTCAGCCCTGCATAGATTTCATACAGCCCAAACCAATTTTTTTCATTCCTACTACCATCCAAAGTGGTCGTTTTATATCTCTAATTGAAGTGTGGCCCCCTACTGGCTGCTTTTATATAAAGTGCAAAGCACAGTACAGCCACATAACCTGAATGAATTTGCAAGTGTCATGTGATCACCCCCCACTGTAAGAAGGTTCTACTGTCCTTCCACAGGAGGATTTTCGGTTCCTTCAGAGTGTCTCTAAAACCGTTTTTTTGGGGGGGGGTTTTAGCCTTTGAAAGAGTCTAGAGGGGATAGTGACTTTCCCCCTTTCTATCTGTTGTAATGACCACCGTCTCTCAGACTAAAAGTGAAGATCAAACTAGTCACTAGAATAGGAAGTCAACCAATGAGGGCAATGTTTAGACAACTTACTTTTGAGAGACCTTTTCTGTCTGAAGGCTGGGAAGTGAATTGAAATCTGCCAAATGGGACACAGATGTTTTTTTTTAACCTTCCTTTTATCTCCTTACTCACCAGAACTTGTCCAAGTATAAAATGAGTTACGCTTGTTAGACTAAATTTCCATGAGTTATGCTAGCCATAGATTATTCAATTTTCTTCCCTTAACCACGGGTCGATAGATTGACTTGCCAAAAGATGGACGGAGATTTGGCACTCCTGCTGAACAAGCCAAATTTCGATTCATCTATTGTGGTTTCTTTTCTATAGATTGTCCTTCTCAGTATTATCCCCAACTTTTCCAAAAACTCTGAGGCCGGCCATACATGTTCCAAACCACATAATATGAGGTCAAAGCTAAACAACACTTACACTTGTATCCAATTAGGCAGGCCTTTGAACTACATAGTTGAAGGTAAATTTCAAGAAAATTGTACAGAAAATGGTAAAATGTATGGCCAGCCTTCGATACAGAACTGTCAGTAGCCATAATAGTCCCGTAGCAATGAAGCAAAGGCAAGGTATTTGATCTTGCAGAGCCTGTTTTCCAAGATGTACTTAAGAATACAATGGGTGTCCTGGTATGTGGATTAGGAAACTCAAGGTAAAATTGCTGGGAGCTGTTCCAGGAATCTATATGTATGAATACAGTAAGAACAGTCTCCCTGGGGACCAGATAAAAAGGGTGTGATGTATATGATACCAATTATGCATATTCAAGAATAAATAAGTAGGACTTGACTGAATTCTCTCCTTCTTGTTTTTTTGCAGATCTCAGGTGGTCTCTGAAGGAACAGGTGATTGGTGAAAACTTGAAAAACAGGATTTCCACCAAAGCTGACAAGGCAATCCACTCAAGGGTGTCAGGTGACAAAAAAAGTCAATTTCAGTGCACAAAAAGGACTTGATCTAATAAAAAAAAAAGATGTCCATAATGAAGGAGCGTAAACCCAAGAAACCTCATTACATTCCAAGACCGCCAGGTAAACCATTTAAATACAAGTGCTTCCAGTGCCCATTTACCTGCAATGAGAAATCTCATTTGTTCAACCACATGAAGTATGGACTCTGCAAAAATTCTATCACGCTGGTATCAGAGCAAGACCGGGCTGTCAAGAGTCCTAAAGCATGCTCGCTAGAGACAAAGCAAGAAAATTCTGAAGGGTTTGCCAAACCTCATCATGCTTCCACCAATGGACTTACAGTCCTGGAGTCAAAGACTCAACATGATATAACCAGAGATGAGCTTAAAGAAAATGTAGAATATAAAATCAAAGAGGCAACAGCTCATGTTGAAAAGCCTCCAACCCATAGAGATGGCTCCCTACCTTCACCAACTGGGCACAGCCCTGTCAACAAGCCACCAGTGACTGACGGCGTTTTAAGGCCTTCAGCTTTCATTCCAGTTGGAGAGCACAGATATCTGAAGGCCAGTGAAGGCAGCCACATACAAGAAATGATACCAACTGTTGATTCCATCAAGGGAGTTCATATAACAAGATCGGCTTTTCAGAGCATTCCAACTACATGGAAATCCGGAATTGTCCCACCAGAAGTTAACCAGAAGGCCGCAATTCCCCGATACATCCGTCCAATGGTACCAGATTATACTGCTCCATTTTATTCGGAGCCTACTTTGTACCCTCCATATGTGTTTGCGGGGAACCCTGCCGACTGTGACAATCCCATGCTCTCAGTCTACACTGCACCAGAACAAAGACTCTTCCGTCCCCAACCCATTCAAACCTCAGGACTTTCTTTGCCAAAGCCATTAAACCCATCTTTCGATTACAGATATATGCCACTCCAGCCCAACCCATCAATACCATACGGTTATTACCGTTCAGAACATTCCCTATTACCATATGCTTGGAGGCTGCCACACATGCCAAGCTTGTCCAAAGAACACACCCTTCATACTATAGACTCTCAATCTTTCCCCTACCAAAGCTCGAACCCTCTACGTTTCTATACTGTGGACTCTAATCAGACACACACTGAAAGTCAAAAAGATACAATGCTGAGCCAAACTAAGACTGCGGATCAAAAAAATGAAGATGAAAACTTAAAAATGAGCCCTAGAGCTGGCAGTGCTGCCACCGGGTCCCCTGGTAGACCAAGCCCCACCAATTTCACGCAGAACAGTCAAGTCATTGAGGGCATCTTTGATCTTTCCAGCAAATCTACCTCAACAGTAGGCACAAGTGACAGCTCAGAAGAGACCCCCACTGCTTTCAAACCAGTGAGAAAAAGCACGGACTCCCACACATCACTGATCAGAGGAGATTCTCCATGGTAAGTCAGCTTGAGTTCTTAATGTTGAGACAATCTAAGACTCCGTTCACACTGGGGTGACCTGTCAGGTGACCTGGTCGCCTGACAGGTCGCCTGCCCATAGATTAGCACAGCACCCGTTGTAATAGGAGCGACACAAGTCGCTCCGACTTAGAAAAAGGGTCCTGAGCTTCTTTGGGGCGACCTCGGAGCGACCTGCATTGACTTCAATGATATGATGTCCGTGCAGGTCTCTCCGAGGTCGCGGTGCGCGCTGTGCACCGCAACCTCGCAGGTCGCCCCGGCAAGTCGGGTCGCTGCAATGTGAACCGGCTCTAAAGGCCTTATGCAAAAACAAATAGAGGTTTCTTTTGTATAACAACCTCAGAATGCAGTGCCAGAAAGTAATAAAAGCTGAGAGTGATAAATGAAACACCCTAAATTCAATTTTTAATTGTTAGCAGGGCAAGTGACCTTCAGGTTTAACGTAAAATAAGTAATCATAAGTCAAAATTTCATAGCTTTAGTGTTTTGCTGCCATGATGCTGAGGAGCTAGATAAATCTTTAGTTCATGTTAATGTGATTTTTGTGTAAAATCATATTCATCTAACCCACGTTCATTTTTTCATTCTAGCACTGAGAGTGAAGCTGCCTTATCCAATGCAAGTGGTTACTCGGATGACAACGAATCAGTGTCGGGCAGTGAAGATGACTCAAGATTTGCTCCTCTCAACCTCTCCAAAAAGCCTGAAATAGAAAAGAGTTCTGTAACTGAGCCTATCAGCCTCATAGGGGAGCAGGACATGCCCTTAAATCTTTCCGTCAAAGACTCTAGTAAAAGGGACTGTTTGGTACCCAACAGCGAAGGTTCACCATCTCCAACATATAGCTCCTTCTCTCCAGGCTACCAAATGCAAACCATCGATGACACAACTAAAGCTTTAAGCGAGCAGTCGATGATCGAGAACTGTGATGAGCAAAAACAATCTGCTGCAGTGGCCCTTTGCCAGCTAGCCTCATACAGTCCAGGACCGGCAGCCCAAGCCATCAAAGAGGACATCTTGGAAAGACAGACTGCTGCAAGAGAATTAGAAGTCAATCCTCCAGTTGTCCAAGAGACAGAACATCATGCTGAAAAGAGGGGACAGAAACGGGTAAACCCAAAAGAAATGGGAAAAGCGAACGTTGTAAATAAAAAAGCTAAAACCGCTGATTCAGGTCGAGTGTTTACACTAAGGAGACGGCAAAGAATGTCTTAAACTAAAACGTATCATGGGTAAACACCAGACACATATAAAATATGTATCTTCTCTCTCCCAAAAAAAAGATAAAGCTGCTTTTTGATGAATCTTCTGTTTGGACTTCAAATGGACAACCAACATACTTCTAGTTCTCCTGTATATATTCATTATTTGCTGACGACAGAAGAAAAAATGTACAATTGAAAGCTAATATTTAGCGTATTTTTTAGGACCAAGTAAGAGAACTGTATCGATTGAATGAGATACAGATTAAAGACTTTGATTAATATTTATATAGGTTAATATTTATTTTTGTATAAAATGAGCACTGCGGGGTGTGGGCTTTTGCGTCGCCTATAAGCTCCCGGCAGGGACGAAAAATGTGGACATGTTCTTCTAAGCTATAGCGTGCATTGCGAGGTTTCTGTGTATTACCGCTGTTTGCTATATTTGAACACAAAACGAAAAAGAAAAAAAAAAAAATCAATAAAACATTTATTTAAAATAAAGTCGTGTATGTGTATATGAACTACTTGAAGAGAAGGTCTAGCGTATTTTTATTGGACATTCTCAATTATGAGTCATACTTAAAATACATTTTGCTGCAGCTCTCGTGTTTTCACATGTTGTTCCATAGCCCCATGAATAAATTTTACACAAAATTGTAGATTCTATCTCAGAGCAGACCTGGGCATATTATGGCCCCCCGGCCACGTCCAGCCCTTTGGCAGTCCCTATCCTCAGAAATCAAAAAATAGAAATCCCCAGATCCAGGCCAGCAAGGCAAAAAGATGGCAGCCACTGTGCTTCCGCCCTTTTTTGTCTGCTCGTTGCCAAGATGGTGGTGGTTGTGCTTATGCCCTTTTGGGGTGGCTGGGTAGGAGGGATGGCGCTGCCAAGTCAAGCTTTCCATTCCACAGGTAATGGGCGGAGCCTATGCCTTCACTAGTCAGCATTTATGTCAGCCTTGCTGCGGAAGAGACATTACACGCCAGAAGCGATTATAACAGAGGTGGGTATATAAATCTTAGTTTAGCCCACCACAACAGTCTCTTGGGAAAATTAACTGCTCACCTATGCTCAAGAGCAGGTGTCTCCAAACTTTTTAAACAAAGTGCCAGTTGATTGTTCTTCAAACTTTAGTGGGGCCAAACTTCGGCCATCGGAAGTGGACATTTTCCTCCTATCAATGGGAGTAAACATTGCCACTTCTGGTATAAGGGGGGAGGACTAGGGCCCCATCCTTGGTATCATTGGGAGGAATAGTGCCCCATCATTGAGATCATTTTGAGGAATAATGCCCCATCATTGGTACCATTGGGAGAAATAGTGCCCCGTTGTTGGTGTCAGTGGGAAAAATAGTGCCCCGTCATTGGTGTCAGTGGAAGGAATAGTGCCCCATCATTGGTATCATTGGGAGGAATAATGACCCATCATTGAGATTATTGGGAAGAAATAATGCCCCATCATTGAGATCATTGGGAGGAATAATACCCCATCATTGAGATCATTGGGAGGAATAATGCCCCATCATTGGTATCATTGGGAGAAATAGTGCCCCGTCGTTGGTATCATTGGGAGAAATAGTGCCCCGTCGTTGGTATCATTTGGAGGAATAGTGCCCCATCATTGGTATCATTGGGAGGAATAATGCCCCATCATTGAAATCATTGGGAGGAATAGTGCCCCGTCGTTGGTATAATTTGGAGGAATAATGCCCTATTGCTGGTGTCAGTGGAAGAAATGGTGCCCCGTTGTTGATGCCAGTTGGTAGAATAGTGACTTATTTCAATGGCAGGATTAGTGCCCCAAGGGCTGGATAAAGGCATGCAAAGGACCTTATCTGGTCCAAGGGCCACAGTTTGGAGACCACTACTTAATCCACATCCTTGCTCAATGACTGTTCACTAAACGAATATCAAACAATAAGCAACCTACAGGTAGTCTTGTGTTTCATCAGTCATTATGGGTCACCTGTAGGTGTAAGGCAGCACATACAATCATCAATTTTTTCATTCAACCATTAGGTTGAATGGAAAAAATGGTCCGATTCCCCCATTCATACATTTGATGTGGATGGGGATATCTTCCCGCTGTGCTATTGTGTTCTGACGGCAGGATGCCTTCTCTACCGTCAGAATACAATATAGCCAGCGGCACTGATCGATCAGGAATAACCCAACTGGCCAGGGTGCTCATACATGGGATCAAAATTAAGCCGGTCCCTGCTGAACTGGCCAAATTTCGATCCATGGCTTAATTCATAAAACTTTGGAATCCTGGGAAGAGTAAGAGACTACAGAGATTGTGGGTCCCTACGTTGTATTTTTGTTGGGCAGAGACTTCTATCACAGGAATTTCTGATGTACAGAAGCAACACACGCATAATGATGGGACAGCTCCAAACACAAAGAACCAATGGGACCAACTGCTGATCAAATGCAGAGATTCTCCCACCAGCTAGAAATACTCTGAATGAGATATTACACATTCCAAAAAATTATCCGATTCCCCCATCCATACATTTGATGTGGATGGGGAAATCCTCCCGCTGTGCTATAGTGTTCTGACGGCAGGATGCCTTCTCTACCGTCAGAATACAATATAGCCAGCGGCACTGATGGATCAGGAATAACCCAACTGGCCAGGGTGCTCATATGGGATCAAAATTCAGCCGGTCCCTGCTGAACTGGCCAGATTTCGATCCATGTATGGTTGGCTTAATTTATAAAACTTTGGAATCCTGGGAAGAGAATACAGAGATTGCTCAACAAAAATTCAACTTAGGGACCCACAGAGTCTTCTATCACAGGAATTTCTGATGTACAGAAGCAACACACACATAATGATGGGACAGCTCCAAACACAAAGGACAAATGGGACCAACTGCTGATCAAACGCAGAGATTCTCCCACCAGCTGGAAGTACTTTGAATGAGATATCACACATATTTACTACTATGCAGGCTACTATGCAATTTTTTTTAAATTCAGCCACAGGTTGAAGGTTGGACACCTTGGGGTGTCGACTTTCAAAAAAGGGGTGAGTAATTCTGGGGGTGTTTTACTGCGGTTTGCATTCTTAATTTATATGTTTTACAGCAGCAAACATTTAGTCTTTTTTCCTTTGTATAGTAAAGAGTAAGAAAACAGAAATGATTAAGTACCACCAAAAAAAAAGCTATCGGTCTCAAACATGTTAAATAAAATTAATTAAAAAAATTTAAGTTGCACGACCAAGTATTTGTCTGTCAAACTATAAAAGTACTGAAAACCTAAAAAAAAATGGCCTGGAATAGAAAGGGGTGTAACATGCTGGTATTGACATGGTTAAGGCAGATCTGAACCATAACTGGTTGACCTGGCTCAAGCACGATGTACTGTAAATTAGTGATTGACCAATATCGTTTTTTAATGCGATACCGATATTTTGGTCATCAGATATCGGTATCGGCCGATATTTTCGGACATGTAAAAAATGTATTTATTTATTTTTTTTTTTTTTCACAGGTACTCCTTGTAGAGGGATGGGGGGGTCTAAAAGACCCCAAACCCCTCCTCGGCACTGAAAAGTTTGGCTGTTTTGAATGCGGTCAGTTTTTTTAATTTGGCGCCAAGTACCCGGAAGTGAGGTCATGACATCACTTCCGGGTTTTTTACATGGAGACCCGATCAGAGCTGAATGCGGCTTTGATCGGGTCTTCGGTGGTCGCGCAGGTAGAATGCCCGGGTCTCCCGGTGGGACGGGAGACCCGGGCGAGCCGCGTAAGGCGGCGGGAAGGGGGGACGTCCCCTCCAGCTCCTTGTAATGCCAGCCGAGCGGCTTCTTAGCCACATTGGTTGTCATTACAAGACAGCCGACCATCGGCTATGGACGCCGGTACCGGGGTGATGCCTTTAGCTGCAGGCATCACTCCGGTACAAGCACTTTCCTGAAATATCGGCAATATCGGTAGCCTCAGGGGCCGATTCCAATATATCAGGGAAAGTGCATATCGGCCCCGATATATCGGTCGATCCCTACTGTAAATTATAAACATTTGCCATTGTTTTTTTTCCTCGACATCCTTTTTTCACCCCTTCTTCATACTTTTTATCAATTCATTGCTGCTAATTACTTCCAGCCTCCTTCTGATAGTGAAAAGGGGGTACCATGCCTGTGCAAGGTCAGCAGGGGGATCCTGTTTCAGGGTGAAAACCCAACAGCAGAACTTGAAGACAGGGACAGAGCGCCATCAACAGATAACAGGAAGTGCCTGAAGAAGGAGCTTTGCGGCAGGACCACCAAGTATCATTTTATTAAAAGCTGGTGACTTAAAAATATTGAAAACAACTTTAAAGTTTCATTAAATGTCAAAGCTTAGGCTTTTTTTTTTTACACAAAGCCGCTCCACTCTGTTCAGCAGGGGGTCCGTGAATGAATTGGAGTGGAACAGGACTGAACGGGACAGGCTATCTCCAATCAGTCACATTTAGGTCCAGAAAAACAGAAAGGGATTGTTTACATTTGCTTCAAAATCTGGCATTGGACATGCTTTTTTAGAGCACTCTGAATGCCAATCAAAGCTCCTGTCCCAAATCAAAATGGTTACCTTACGGTCCTGTTCACACGTAGCATTTGCTTTGCTTCACAAAGTATACCCCATGTCATCTTTCTTGCTGTTTGAAAGGGTCCCCATAGAAGTCTTGGACAATGCTTGCGTACAGCACCTGCAGCTTTTGAGGGGCTTTTATTCAGCATTAGCTTTGCTTTGTTTTGGAGGTATTGAAGGTATGAGATATCCCAGGATGCACTGGGAAATCAACAAGCAACCCGGAAAGATGTCATCAGCAGTCACTTCTGGTTCATGTGTATATATTCTGGGTGTTTTTGCTGCAGACGTCACATCTGGTGCGCAGCATGGAGCAACAGGAAGGTGAGTGGGGTCTGGACTAGAGAGAAGCAACTAGCAGACAACACACACCATGTTCAGCATGGGAACGCTATAGCAGAAGGTGAGTGGGGACTGGAGAGAGGCCTGAGTGGCAGAGGATCAGGTAAGCTGGGGGACCAGAGCAGGAGAAACTAGCAGATGTCACGTGGTGAGCAGCAGGAACCTGGAGAGAGTGGAGGATCAGCAGAGCTGGGTACTACTGAGTGGGGGAGCAGCGGAGCTGGGGGTTACTACTGAGTGGGGATTAGCAAAGCTGGGGGGGTTCTACTGAGTGGGGATCAGCAAATCTGGGGGTACTACTGAGCAGGGGATCAGCAAAGCTGGAGGTACTACTGAATGGAGCATCAGCAGAACTGGGGGTACTACTGGACAAGGGATCTGCTGAATGATGGTACTAATAAGCTGAGGATCTGCTGAATGATGGTACTAATAAGCTGAGGATCTGCTGAACAAGGGTGCTAAAAAGCTGGGGATCTGCTGAACAGGGGTACTAATGAGCTGGGGATCTGCTGAACAGGGGTACTAATGAGCTGGGGATCTGCTGAACAGGGGTACTAATGAGCTGGGGATCTGCTGAACAGGGGTACTAATGAGCTGGGGATCTGCTGAACAGGGGTACTAATGAGCTGGGGATCTGCTGAACAGGGGTACTAATGAGCTGGGGATCTGCTGAACAGGGGTACTAATGAGCTGGGGATCTACTGAACAGGGGTACTAACGAGCTGGGGATCTGCTGAACAGGGGTACTATTGAGCCTGGGTTCTACTGGGCTCCTTTAAAACAAATACAGAATCAACACACAGGGCATTTTCCAAGCATCATTAAAGCTTAAAAAAAGCATAAAAAAAGCTTTAATGTGTGTAAAGTCGAAGCAAGTGCAAATGAACCCAAAAGGACGCAGTCTTTTTCTGTTTTTCTTTCCAGACCTGGATGGATTTGGACGTATGTGGGTGTAAATGAACACAAGTCTGTTTTCGCCTGCCTGTCCACAAATTGAGCTTCCGATCAGTTCCACCTGAAAAATGTACAGGCAGGCTTGATCAGAATGCCCATGTGAAAGGGCCCTTATATGAGATTTAGGGCTCATTTACACTTGCTGCGACTTCAACACACATTAAAGCGCCTACTAATTTCAACATGCTTTTTTCAATGTATTTTTGATGCTTCTGCGATGCTCTGGAGGTGCTTCAATGATGCTTTGGTGGTGCTTTTTAGAAGCTTGGCAGATGCCCTGTGTGTGTGGATATCTCATACCTGTGTAGCACCCTCCTAGATAGGTGCTAGGTTAAAAGCATTATTATGCTCCATCTGCTTATCAGAGGAGCCTGATCTGTTAGTTATGTCTGTTGCATGTTTCCATGTGTGCTTCACTGGGTCTGAGGGAGTGTTCCCACTGTATCCAACAGGGGAGCCTGTTGGGCAGTGGAGGAAACCCAGCCAGTGATACATAGGCTTTTGTGGGGGTCACAGTGGGAGGGCACATCCGGGATTGCTCATAAAAGCCAGGGGGACATGTGACAGGGCGTCTTTGGCGGAAAGCAGAATCCCAGGAGGAGAGTGATGGCTGTCTCTCCTCCTGCTGTCTGAGGAAGGTGGTCACAGGCAGTCGGCCTAGTGAACCAGGTGTGGAGCTGAGCCTGAAGGATCCTGTAAAGCCGACGGTGGAGCTGCTGGCAGAGTGTTCTGGGAAAAACAGTGTCCGTGAGTACCAGGGGGCTTGCCAAAGGGTCTGCCCAGGAAGGGGGACCACTCAAGTGAAGTCAGAGGACAGAAGGTTAGCTTACACGGTGTGTCAGAGTAAAGGGGTGCCAAGTAGAACCCTGAAGAGTAATGCCCCGTACACACGTGCAGATTATCTGAAAACTTTTGTCTTCAGATTTACCTTTTCTATGTAGTGGGAGGGCCTGCCGGATTGCATACAAATTGAAAGTGTTTAGGTTTGACCTCATATTATATGGCTTTGGTAAGTCTGCAGACAAAAGTCTTCAGATAATCTGCACGTGTGTACGGGGCATAAGGGTAAAGGGGGTACCAAGTAGAACTCTGAAGAGTAGGGGTAAAGGGAGTGCCAAGTGAGGGCCCTGAAGAGTGATTCACTTTACAGTTCGCTTACTAACTACTTCACTACAGTGGCAAAGTGAAGCAGCGACCTTGCCGCATTCAACTACAGTTAGAAGTCCTGAAATTGTGCATAGTTCATCTAGCTGGAGTATCCCACTCATCCCTTCTCCTATCCCAGTTCTCAATAAAAACAACAAAAACCAAATCCCCTGGACTGTTTTCTGACTGAGCCAAGCATTTAGAGTACCTTGAATTACTAAGTTGTTGCTATGGGTAACCCAGGGGAATCCGCATCCAACATCTCCCACAGGAGTAGTGCTACACCTGCAATACCTCCAAAACAGTGCGAAGCTAAAGCTGAATTAAAGCCTCTCAAACTCTTCAGGTGCTTCAATCAAGCTTTGTCATAGACTTCTATGGAGGCTTTGGAGACACTTTAAAGCACCACTAAAGCGACATGTGGTAAAATTTTCGAAGCAAAGAAAACGCAAGGTGTAAACAGGACTGTAAGCTAACCATTTTATTTAGAGATAGGGGCTATAACTGGCATTCAGAGAGCTTTAAAAAAGCGTGTCTGAAGCCATGTTTTAAAGCAAGTGTAAACCAGCCCTTAGAGAAATGTATCTAGTGACTGGATTTAGACCTACTACAGCAGGCCACACCTTGAGGAGGTATTGCAATCTGAGGACACAGCAAATAACATTACCATGATGGTGGTAAAATGGAGAAGCGGAAGCAGATGAAGGCTCAGGTGCAACATTCATTCGAGGTGTGTACACCATTTAGACAGATTTAGAAGACCAAGATGGCAAACACAATACAAGCAATGACGGTGCATTTATACACACGTCCACAGCATACTTTTGCTGTGATACTTGGCCCAAGGCAAGATAAACTCAGCGTATGGCTTCAGATAGCTACAGGCGACACAGCCTGTGGAGGAATGTGGCTGCAAACAATGGTTTTACAAATTATAATGCAGAAGGAATTCGAGCTATATGTCGCTAACGAATGACACCCAGCGTTACCGAGTATTGTAACCTTAAGCTACGCTCGCAGAGCCCGTCAAGCGTGTAACTGACGTCTGCCCTGACATCACCCAACTGCACAAAATGGCATGTTCAAACTTGCTGGCCTTGCGGCTATGTTCAAGGTGGCTTTCCGGGAAAAGTAGACTTTCTGGTGGCCCTGGTGAGAAGGCCTCAATTGTGGCATGACTCTGAGAAATCAGCACAATGTAACTGAAATGCCCTAAGCTATAAGGAGTGGTCCACAAAGACAAGAGGTGCAATTTTTACAATATTTTTCTACAGGTGACATACCCGTTAGGGGTTTTTACATTTTTCCACAAGATACAATTGCCTCTCTGGTTACTTTTTAGATGTTTCATCACTTTTGTTCTCACACATTTCACCTGTTCAGATTTTCCTGATGATCTGTACACACAATGAAACAGCTATGTACAGAACAAAACTCCCCAACCACAGCCACAGGAAAGGCATATTAAGCCCAAGTGTAACAGAACTTTAACCCACACTGTACTTGTGGACTTCCACCAGTATACAGCTTCCTCCCAGTCGTGAACATAGATACCAGATTTTCCCAGCCGCCCCTATACATAGCTAGCCTACAACTTATGCCTTGTACACACGCAACGATTATCAGCCGACGGATCGGCCGTCTTTAGTCCAAATTGTGTTTTGTTGCTTGGGATGTGCCTAGACTGCACAAAAATTTTCTCGGCCAACAAAAATCTACTTCAGAAGTGATGTCATGTGCTGGTTTACTTTCCGTGTGTCTTTTCTTCTCTGAGCATGCCCAGTCTTGCTCATCAGATCTTTGTCTGCCGAAATCTGTACTGACTGACCAAAAATCGGCCGCTGTGTTGACGGCCAACAAAAATTTTATAGCCTGCACACCAGATTTTATTCAGCCGAAAAGTCAGAGTCGGTTGTCGAAAGCATCATACTAACAAGCCGAAAATCGGCCGATCGGACGTTGGTCGAAAATTCACAGCCAATAATCGATGCGTGTGTACGAGGCATTAGCTTGTACTGGAATCTCTTTTTATTTAACAGTCACACAGAATTTATATACAGCATGGACCTCCACCTCCTGATCAGATTACCACACACAGGTCAGGGGTTGCCTGATTACATTATCATATGCAGATGAAATTGTATACAGAAATAGAATTAACCTGAACTAATTATCTTGCCATCTGGAGAGAAACACTGTGAGGTCATTAACATTTAACAATGGAACAGACAGACTTAACACAATCCACATCACACCTCAATAGATAGACAATTGACAGTCGGTCCGTCTCCTACATTGAAGTACATGAAATACACATCTAAAGCATTGCTTTGATTATTAGTCAGAGACTTCATGGCAACAGGCTATAGGTATCACAGTGTACAGTGGGATCAAATCTTCAGGTTTATCTTCCTGTTCAGGTTTAACTGTGTGCCTAGCCAGTGGGAGGTGCTTTTTATTAGGGGAAAAGATGGAATTTATTCCCTGCATTGCAAGGACACAAAATCCATCCCTTCCATCCTGTCAGCATGGTGATCTGCCTTGTTTACATAGGCAGATCGCGCCCCCTACCCGAAAGAGTCGGATTGCTGAGGTGCCGCCTTGCAGCAGTAAAACTGCTATAGGGCAGAACTTAACTGGTTAAAGTATCTGAGTGGTCAAAAAAGGTGGAAATCAGATGGCGCTAAATACGGACTGTAACCTGGGTGTTCCATAACCTCCCACTCATAGACAAATCTATGAGAGAGAACTTTATCCCCAAGCTGAGCACACATGCGGAGATGAACTTGTGCTCCCGCCACACCTTCTGCCCATAAAAAGCATATGACAAAACGCTGTTCCTCTGCGGTGCAATTTATACATTTCTCAGCCGTCTTCACCACAGTGTGACAACTCTTATCCTAAACTGCAAGGTCAGCCGGCTTGCCAGACAGACTAGTCACATGACACTCTTAGACACAACCAATTACTACTCCTCCCATCCTCACCGTTTCCAACTAAAATATAAAAGTGCGGAAACTTTTTGAAGATCCCTCGTATATATGGTAGGAAGTGGACATAATAACATGATATCTTCTTCCTTTATCCAATCTGTCACTAGAAGAAGGGGGGGGGGGGGGGACTGTGCAGGTATGGGATGCAAATACCTGAGCAACCTCCTAAACTTTCTGGTCATGGCTGCTTTGAATGACCAATCTTCAGAACTTTCTGATACCCCTGAAGCTTGCATGGTCCTTCCAACCTCCTGCACATTCCAATTGCTCAAACAGACTGCCCATCACACTGATAGGTCATTAGGAACAAGTGGGGATGGACTTAACAAAATCCTAAAGTTTTGGAGCATTGCAAATTGGGGGGTGTGTTTGATCACTTTGCACTGTTGTAGTTGAGCTCAAAGACCATGCTGCACAGTTTGCTGGGGATGTACGAATCACAAGACTGGCTGCACTGAATTAGAAATGATTTAGCCGGTAATACAACTCCCAGGTAACCTATAACATACCAGGTTATTCAACAGGATCTCTCCCCCGAAGTCCACCGTGCATCCTAAAACACGACTTCTCAGAATTAAAGCTTTATGTCATCATCGGTTCTCACAATCTCCAAAAATAAATTGCATTATGTATTTTCAGGGAAGAAAGTTCAATATGGCCGACTTCAGATTCAAAACAAAGCATGCAAATTCATAACAAAGAGGATTTTTACCGTCAGGAAGTCGGGATGGAAGCAGCAGCCCCCGCCGGCCCAATTCGGCCAGAGCCAGACATCCGCCATGCCAGGCGTTATTGGTTTCCTGAAAACTAAAAAACACAAATCATTCTATTAGCATCTACTGTGCAATAAAATATACGTCACCACACACACTGATCCTATTGGATGGTCAGGATCGTGGCCCGTAGGAACGCCACTACATCTGATCTCCCCAGGACTCTGCATTCACTATATCTGATCTCCCCAGGACTCTGCATTCACTATATCTGATCACCCCAGGACTCTGCATTCACTATATCTGATCTCCCCAGGACTCTGCATTCACTATATCTGATCTCCCCAGGACTCTGCATTCACTATATCCGATCTCCCCAGGACTCTGCATTCACTATATCCGATCTCCCCAGGACTCTGCATTCACTATATCTGATCCCCCCAGGACTCTGCATTCACTATATCTGATCTCCCCAGCACTCTGCATTCACTATATCTGATCTCCCCAGGACTCTGCATTCACTATATCTGATCCCCCCAGGACTCTGCATTCACTATATCTGATCCCCCCAGGACTCTGCATTCACTATATCTGATCTCCACAGGACTCTGCATTCACTATATCTGATCTCCCCAGGACTCTGCATTCATTATATCTGATCCCCCCAGGACTCTGCATTCACTATATCTGATCCCCCCAGGACTCCGCATTTACTATATCTGATCCCCCCAGGACTCTGCATTCACTATATCTGATCCCCCCAGGACTCTGCATTCACTATATCTGATCCCCCCAGGACTCTGCATTCACTATATCTGGTCTCCCCAGGACTCTGCATTCACTGTATCTGGTCTCCCCAGGACTCTGCATTCACTATATTTGATCCCCCCAGGACTCTGCATTCACTATATCTGATCTCCCTAGGACTCTGCATTCACTATATCTGATCTCCCCAGGACTCTGCATTCACTATATCTGATCACCCCAGGACTCTGCATTCACTATATCTGATCCCCCCAGGACTCTGCATTCACTATATCTGATCTCCACAGGACTCTGCATTCACTATATCTGGTCTCCCCAGGACTCTACATTCACTATATTTGATCCCCCCAGGACTCTGCATTCACTATATCTGATCTCCCTAGGACTCTGCATTCACTATATCTGATCTCCCCAGGACTCTGCATTCACAATATCTGGTCTCCCACAGTACACAGAAACATGGAACAGGAACATGGAAACAAAGTTATTTTAGTAAATATAAACCGATAAATACCTTTTCTCATCAGCAGTATATAGCATTCTTTTTTTTCTTTTTTTTTTTTTATATAGCAGTCTTTTGACGTCTATCAGTTCCTAGTAAAGCTTGTGGGAGGAGTTTTCTGACTGACCTATGAGACTGCATGCCCCCTGACCCTCTGTCTGGACAGTGCTGACTGGCCCTGTGCTGATCACATGCACTCCCCCAAGAAAAGAAAACAAAAAAACTGTCTAACAATACACACCAAACTGAGCATGTGCAGCCCGTCCCCTGGCTCTGTAAATATCGGGTTATTTTTTGGAGACAGTGGAAGAAGGGGAGAATTAGAGAAGACAGGATCAAACAGCCTTCATACACAATGCAGAGGATTAACCCCTTAGGTTCCACAGGGAGTATAACAAGCATGCTTTACTGCATATATAGACTGATTTTACTGTTGTGGGTCTAGTAACACTTTAACCTCTTGCGTTATATGTGACCATCTGTATTACAGAGGGCAACACCTTCCGGTAAGAAACTGCAATACACTTTTGGCTCGGGGTCACTGTACACCACTTCTTCAGTCATTACGGACTTTTCACCTGGATATTTCTCACTATAGAGTGTGGAGAGACTTCTTATCCTATTCAACTTTTATTTTCACTTGTGGACTTTATTTGTGGATGCTTTTTTACCACTCCTTGGATTGTGCGGTTTTGGTTTTATTTTACTGTTATTTGTTATCACTCAGCATTCCTTGATTTTAGAGGTATACACCCATTGTTATTGAATCTGCACTTTTTTACGTTTCGGTATCTAGACTCCTGATGCTGGCGGCTCTTTTTATAATTTTCTTTTCCAATAGTTTTTATTGAGATTTTTAACAAAGAGCAATAAGAACAAAAATAAACAGGTACATCGACATCACATATTACCGTATATACTCGAGTATAAGCCGAGTTTTTCAGCATGTTTTTTCATGCTGAAAAATCCCCCCTCGGCTTATACTCGAGTCACTGCACTGGCTCACTTACTTTTTAAAAATGGCGCCGCCCGGCGCCGACATCTCACCGCGCATGCGCCGCATGCCCGGGAATAGCCGAACATGTACGGGCTTTCCCGAGCATCGGCGGCGCAGGCACAGTAACATGTTGCCGCCGGGCGGCGCTATTTTTAAATCGAAGGCGCCTGTACCTACTGTGCCATGCCTATACCATCACCTGTGCCATGCCTATACCATTCCTGTACCATGACCTGTGCCATGCCTGTACCATGAACTTAGCCATGCCTGTACCATGACCTGTGACATGCCTGTACCATGACCTGTGACATGCCTGTACCATGACCTGTGACATGCCTGTACCATGACCTGTGACATGGCTGTACCATGACCTTAGCCATGCCTGTACCATGACCTGTGACATGCCTGTACCATGACCTTAGCCATGCCTGTACCATGACCTGTGACATGCCTGTACCATGACCTGTGACATGCCTGTACCATGACCTGTACCATGACCTTAGCCATGCCTGTACCATGACCTGTGCCATGCCTGTACCATCTCCTGTACCATGACCTGAACCATCTCCTGTACCATGCCCGCAGCCCCTGTTTTGTGTCTCATGGTGGTCCAGTTGGGTCCAGTAGCTGCTGCATTTCCCACCCTAGGCTTATACTCGAGTTAATAAGTTTTCCCACTTTTTTGTGGTAAAATTAGGGGCCTCTGCTTATATTCGGGTCGGCTTGTACTCGAGTATATACAGTACTGAAAAAATTTGTATATCAGGTTACAAAAATACTGATCAAGATGGTTCAACATATTTGCCTCTAGAACCATTTATTTAACATGAAAAAAGATTAAATAATGGCTTTTAAAAAACGCATCATCACTATAATAGGTTCATGTTCCTGAAAGCGAAACGAGGAGCGGGTAAAGTAATGCAAAGAAAGAGAAAGAGAAAGAGAGAATAGGAGACAAAGAGAAGAAGTGCACTCTATCTTGTCTAAGAAGGTTTTAATGTTCGCATCCTATGAGATATCCGAGAGGTACGTAATCCATGGATCCCATATTGTATGAAAAGACGCAATTTTGTCTTTCAAAATTGCTGAAAGGTGTTCATTGACTATGATCCATGACAGCTTGGACTTTACCAAACCAAATATTTTTGAATATATGACTTTGAATATTAAAAATGAATTAAACAGTGTTTTTGGTTTGTGGCGCTCTGATGGAGTGAAGATCCACTTTAAGACATACAAAACGAGTACATAAGGTACCGTACAATCAACAAATCAGTGTCATGGTATCTGGAGATGACCGTAGTAATGGACATGCGGTAGTTCAAGTTCAGCTCACAGTTCAACAATTGCATATCAGCATCAACAGAACAATCTGCTAACGGTAGCGGTACTAGCATCCCAAGTAGACATAGTAGAGAAAGTTAGGGATCAGGGTAACGGAGGCGCGGGGAAGGGAGGCAGAAGGGTTGGAGAATGGGAGGAATGAGAGGGAAAGGTAGAGAAGGTAAATGGCAGCAAAATCTGTAGCAAGGATCACCCAGCGGAGTGGAACAGGATCACTAGATCAAACAGTAATGCCCAGTACATCAACTCAGCAATACCAAATTTAACCAATTTTTTAGGACAATTCCTGCTAGCATAGGTGAGTTTGTACAGAGGAAGGGTCCCGTTAGTCACAGCCTTCCCACTACTCCTGCCCCATGTTTAGCGGTCTTTCACTCTTTTCACTTGGGAGTATTTCCACTTGCATTTTATACAATAAATGATATTTCCGGGGATGCACAAGGCCGGTGCACCTCCTTTTTTTGTCTTAGTCTCCATATGGAATGTTCTCAGCTCTTCGTTCATAATGATGACTCTCTAAACTTCCAGCTGTCAGGTCAGAAGGCTCACATTAGAGACATTAAGTAACAGATGTTACTTCTTCCGAACTAAAATCTAACGTGAAGTCAAGGAATAAAGAGCACAAGTTCGCACAGGTCTACAGGTGTCTTTCTAACTGCCATGCAAATCCATATAACATTTTGCTAACAGCTTGAGCAAACATTGCCTTCTCCTTAGACAGAAACCAATATGCTTTTGTTTCCTTCGAAAAAGTTACACCAGAGTGACAGCGGCTTTAATTCCATAATCCATGGATGGTTCCACTCAACCCTTTATCCAACTCTCCTCTCCCGAAATACTGCTGAGCACAGCGCATGCCCTGGAGTTATAGGAATTATCAAAGGCAATATACTGTACAGTATATACACTAGCACAGACTTTTTTTGAATTTCTACTCAGACCTGTGTTTATTTCAGAGGCGACAGGAAGAGTAAGAGAGCGGGAAGAAGGGTATACTGGTACCAGATTATCAGCAAGGGAATAATTGGGACGTATCTTCTAACTTTTGCAATCACAATCAGCCATGAAATTGCAGCCCTGTTTCTCTAAAGATGGATGGGGCAGGAAACAAATTGTCAGAGAACGCTCATCAGATGTTTGGCTTGCAGAAATGCGCATGGGTGCAGCATTGTTAGCAGAACATTGACCAGACGCGCGTTGGGCACGTACTCAGCGCATGCTGGCACCAGACAGGCTATTTAAGGATGCTTCTGCTCATGCTTAAAGCATTTGTTACCCCCCAAAAAAATAAGATAAAAGATCCTGTTCCTTTAAAGCAGGGAAATGCAAACTGTGGCCCTCCAGATGTTGCAGAGCTACAAGTCCCATGAGGTATAGCAAGACACTGACAGCCACAAGCATGACACCCAGAGGCAGAGGCATGATGGGACTTGTAGTTTTGCAACAGCTGGAGGGCCACAGTTTGCATACCTATGCTTTAAAGCATGTTATACAGCACAGTACTTGTGCTGTGTCATTTGGCACCCTGTATCACCTAAAAAAAAACCTGGCTGATCCTGCCAGTTTCTACCCTCCCCTCTGTAAACTGACCACGGTATATCGTGGCTGCTGAGCCCTGACACTGTGGTCAGTCTACGTGCCTCCATCATCCGCACCTCTCTGTCCTCCTCTCTGCTCCTCTCCCCCCTCCCTCCCTGTCTGCTCCTGTGTCAGAGCCCACCCCCTTACCTCCTGCTGCTTTTCAAACTTTTCTTGTCCTTTATAATCCTCTGTGTAGCCTGAATACAAGTGCTCCAGTCTCTGTGTTTTATAAAAAAAATTGCCGCCTTTACCGAATTTCAGAGCAGCTCCTGGCGATCACGTGACTGGCCGACTCCCTCTCTCCTCTCATCCTCTCGCCCCCCCTGATGTCAGCAAGGTAATCTCGGCCCCACCCCCTGTATCTGTCAGATGGGGAGAGGAGAGAGACGGCCGTTCACATGATCGCCGGGAGCCTCTCTGAAATACGGTAAAGGCGGCATTGTTTTTATAAAACACAGAAACAGGAGCACTTGTAATCAGGCTACACAGAGGATTATATAAAGTTGTATAAGTGGGTTAACAACCACTTTAAGTGCTGACTGGTCTTTCAGCTATTCCCTGCGCCCTACCACTACTCTGCTTGTTTACTTGCTGCTGACTCAGCTTGCCTCCGACCTGAACTAGGATCCTGCTTCTGCCCTATGGCCAGTTCCATCACCCTGCACAGTTCCAGTTCCTGACCTGATGTTCTGCTAGCCTGCCTGAGACCACAAAGCATGCTGCAAGCACTCCTATCAACACCTGACGGCATTCGTGTTCCTCCTGTCCCTCGGTACTCTCTGCTTCATCCTCAGAGGGACCTGGGCTGGTGGTACAAGAGAGGACAACCTCGTCATTTCAGTCTCCCGGTACGTGATACTGACACCTATAGGTCCCCAAAGACAGCCATATTGAAAACAGAAAGCCTGTAAATTCTTATCATCCATTTTATCTTATCAAGTAACTATCAGCAGCACCTACTATAGTAATGAGAATTATTCCTTTAAAAACGGTAAAGCCTACAAAATGTTGTTGCCACTAAATGTAGGAGACAGGTCCTCTTTACCCTTTTTTATCATTACCTGAAACAGTCCAGAACAGATCCCACCACCTCATCAGCTAAATCTCGAGGAAGCCGTCCTGTCAGTCGGCCAATCCTAAAAAAAAAAATAATAATTTATATATTGTACATAATGGGTGTAGCGTTACAAAAGAAGTCAAGCAAAAAGGCAAACACAATAAAAACGCTGCATATTAAATCCAATGGGCACACCATGGAACCCATTGGTACAAGGCTTTCTTGTTAACAGCCTAAATATTTAATATAAAAAACTATTTGTACCTTTTACATAACTTTCTTTTTTTTCCCCGTGGTGTCATGAAACACACTCAAAAACGTACTAACCGGTGCAAAAAGTGAGAACACAAAAAAAGAGCACAGGGTGTACACATGGTCCCTCTCCAAAGAGAAAGGACCCTTGCACTGATCCCCCCGGGGGCAAAGCTCCTGACAGGGACTAGGGTACTTTACTGGCCCACCTGGCCGAAACCAGTCGGACCCCGTTCTCTGGGAGGCCTGCCAAAACAGGCCAACCAAGTGCTAGGTGAGGGTCCCATTTGTACAAGGTTTTCTTGTTAACAACCTAAATATTTAATATATAAAACTATTTGTACTTTTTACATAGCTTTTCCTTTTTTTCCCCGTGGTGTCATGAAACACACTCAAAAACGTACTAACCGGTGCAAAAAGAAAAAAGCGTGTACACAAAAAGTGAGAACCCAAAAAAGAGCACAGGGTGTACACATGGTCCCTCTCCAAAGAGAAAGGACCCTTGCACTGATCCACTGATCCCCCTGGGGGCAAAGCTCCTGACAGGGACTGGGGTACTTACTGGCCCACCTGGCCGAAATCACGCAGACCCCATTCTCTGGGAGGCCTGCCAAAACAGGCCAACCAAGTGCTAGGTGGGGCTCCCATTGGTACAAGGCTTTCTTGTTAACAACCTAAATATTTAATATATAAAACTATTTGTACTTTTTACATAACTTTTTCTTTTTTTTTTTTCCCCCCCGTGGTGTCAAGAAACAGGAAACAGGTGGACCCAGTTCTCTCCAAAACAGGCCAACCAAGTATTAGGCTTTCACACGGCTCTGTTGCGTTGACGGAGCCATGCTTCTCAGAGGGGGATCGATCCGTCGATACCCCGCTGAGCAGGCGGATGACAGCTCTGTCTCCACTCTGTGTGCGGAGATGGAGGTGTCAGATCCCCGCTTTCCTGTCCGTTCTCATCCGATCCAATAGACGGATGTAAAATAGGGTTTCCATCCATCCGGATTTGATGGACAGGATCGGATCGGATGTAAGCGGACATGTCTCCTCTGGCACCTGATGCCCCATAGAGATGCATGGGGCATCCATTCAGATCCGCCTGAAAAACTGACAGACGAATCTGAACGGTCCGCAAGTGTGAAAGGGGCCTTAGGTAGGGAGACTTCATGGGAGGGGGGAGAACTTGACCTTGACCAGAAGGCCACGTGCCCTAGGAACCCCCTTCCCCCCAAGACTTTCAGGGCAGGCCCGAGAACCTATATCCTCCTAATAAGGAGGTGAGAATTTTTTTCAAACCAATAAAGCACTGATTAAATGAAAACCGTTCGTTATGGTATCGTACGAGAAAACATTTTCCGTTTGTCCCTTCAAATAATTTCGCAGAACGGTTGTGATTGGCTTGCAAAAGCTGTGTTCTAACAATCGGATTATCGAACGATTGATTGGAAATCTGTATTTTTCATCCGATTTTCTAAACGTGTGTGCTAGGCATTACTCTGTACCTACAGTAACGTTTGTCCTTATCATAGCTAACCTCTATCTACGTTTTCTCTTCTAATAAACATTCCTATCTGCCCAGGCTTGTAACAGGTACACTTTAAACCTTTCAAAATGAAAATCAAGACAATATTTGCATTATTAGCAAGGGAAAAAAAATCCAGGCTGGAAGGCAGGGTAAGAACGCCTGAGCGCCGTGCGTATAATGGGGATTTGGTTGCAGAACTTTACAAGGAAGTACAGAGAGCAAACACAGCCAGCTAATGCCTCCAGGGCTCAGCAAATTTAACTACAATAATGTTTGCTTTGCCAACTGCGAGAGACCTTAACGGTCAGGCCAAAAAAATGAAAATAAATAGAAAATGAGAGCGGAGGCCGGTGTTTACTATACAAGAGAAATATCCTACCCCTTTGCTGCAGACCATCGCACAATGGTGTCTTTGTCCTTCAATCCGACCAGCAACTGTTCTGTGGTGGGGGAAGAGCAAAAAAGTGAAATTATTATAGGAGAATTCAGGATTATCTACATGGATAGTGAGCTCACAGTGAAATGAAAAGGTCAGCAATATAAAGGTGATATAAGAGAAGGGCAAGATTTCTTTTTTAAAGCGTAACTCCACATTCCCCTCTGGGTGATCTCTGTACATTGCAGGGATTATAACAAACTTTGTTGCAAATTCCTATCTTTTGTTATTCTGAAGAAATCATTGTTTGTTCCTCTGTGCTGAGTGGGTCTAATGGGAGTGGTTTCATAATTATCAATGAGCTGTGGCAGCTGCAGAGCACTGATGAGGAAATCTGCTGGGCCTGCATCCCTTTAGACGTGTTCCTATTGGGAATATCTCACCAAAAATGACATTTTTGTTGCAGGGAATGCCAGAAATCTGACTTGTATCTTAGTGCAGACTTCTGGGAAAATTGGTGAGCCAATCACACAAGCAGGAAATTATGTTTCTGGGGGTGTGGTCAGTATACATTCTGTGTACAGAGCGCCTCCAAGTGGCTATATTGCATTTTCAGAAAATTACAACAGCTGCAGATGGAAAAGGAAAGGCCATTTTTAATAACATTCAATTACAATATGATTTGTGTCTCAATTGTATATGCTGTATTGTTTTTTCTTTATTTGCTATTTTTTCCCCACGAAAGAGAAGTTACCCTTTAACCACTTTAGAACCGCTCAGCAGCACAGTGGCAGCCCTACCTCGCTGGACTCTTAGCTGTCTCGGCGGCGCTTGCTCCCTCTGTGTTTAGACACAGCGGGAGTCGGGCCGGAGGAGGAGAGGCGGCGATCACCATCTCTCTAACCTGATCGTTGGGGAAAGTGTGAGACAATCCGCCTGCTTGTGTAAACAAAGCAGGCGGATCTTCTCTGTGACAGACAGGGAGAGATCACAGGATTCAGCACAGCTGAACCTGCGATCTGTGTCTGTGTCAGAGAACCCCCTCCCCCACACACCTCAGTAAGCATGAGGCATACATTAAACCCCTTGATCAACAACAGTGTTAACCCCTTCCCTGCCAGTGTCATTAGTACAGTGACAGTGCATATTTTTAGCACTGATTACTGTAGTAATGTCACTGGTCTCCCCAAAAGTGTCAAAAATGTCAGTTAGGGGTCCGATCTGTCAGCCGCAATCTCGCTTAAAAAAATAAAAAAAAAAAAATCGCTGATCGACGCCATTACTAGTAAAATAAATAAAAATGACATACATTTTTCCCCTAGTTTGTAGACGCGATAACTTGTGCGCAAACCAATCAATATACACCCATTGGGATTTTGTTTTACCAAAAATATGTAGCAGAATACAAATTAGCCTAAAATGATGAAAACATTTTATTTTTATTATTGGGAATGTTATATAGCAAAAAGAAAAAAATATTGTTTTTTTTTTCAGAATTGTCGTTTATTTTTGTTTATAGCGCAAAAAATAAAAATCGCACAGGTGATCAAATACCACCAAAAGAAAGCTCTGTTTGTGGGGAAAAAAAAGACATCAATTTTATTTGGGTAGAGCGTCGCACGACCGCGCAATTGTCCGTTAAATAAACGCAGTGCCGAATCGCAAAGAAATGGCCTGGTCATTAAGGGGGAAAAAACCTTCCGGTCCAGAAGTGGTTGAAGATCAGATATGTGTCCGTTATCTCATGATTCCACTTTGCTAAGAATGGATTGTTCAGATTTATGGACGCCAGCTACTCATTCTACACTGATAGATACCTTTACTCCATTGTTAAAGTCACAAGCTCCCCTAACGCCAACGAACAGACAGGAGCCTCACACTGTTTATATAAAGTTAATACACGTCAGTCAGCGAGTACACAATACCCATTCAGGGCATTCAGTTTGTTCTCCATTGCACGGCCCTTTCTATTCAAACAGGGATCGAGTGCGCAAACAAGGCAATCCCACAGGCTGGGACACCGACAATGACTCCAGCACCAGACACTGCTCTCAGAATAAGGCTACAGGCAGGAGGACTCTGTGGAGGACAACGTGTAGAAGGGTAAACCAGTATTTTTGGCAAGTCTTACAAATGCAACACCCATTGCCTGCTTTAGTAGTTCCCAAATAGGAAAGCTCCGCTTGTTTGCTTCAATAAAAAATTAAATAAAATGATAAAAAATAATACAATTAAAATACCAAAAAATAAAAACTACTGACACCAGTGGGTGAACTTCCAGGATCGCAAAGGTCACACTTGTGACCGGGCCCTGGCATTCCACCACTGTGGGGAGGCCCCAAGATGGCAGGATGGGAGCCCACTGCAGAACATGTGAAAGGCTCCCACTGCAGGACCGTAATAAAGGGCCCCGCAACAAGAGTAAAGGGCCCCAGGATCAGTGGGAAGAGCCCCAGGCTTAAAGGGAAGGGCCCTGGCCAGGGGTCCGGGGGGCCCTTCATGGTTTCTTGCATGGGGCCCTGAAGGTTCTAGTTACGCCTCTGGATCTACATAATTTCCACCACCTCCGCTCTCCCTTCCCGCTGCCTTCTGGTAGACACACAGGTCCCAGAAGACTGCAGGACCATTCAGCAAGCACAGTGCGTTTTGCAAATCAAGCCACAAGACTTCACTTCCTGTTTCCCTTCGTGAAGATGCCGGCGCCGGCACCCAGAGTGGATGGACGGGTCAGCTTCGGGTGCCGACATCGCGGGATCCCTGGAGAGGTAAGTGTCCTTATATTAAAAGTCAGCAGGTACAGGATTTGTAGCTGCTGACTTAATCCCCCCCAAGCTGGAACCCTCCTTCACCTGCAACCCCCCTGGTGCTGTGTGTGACTCAACTATAAACTGACACTCTACAGCAGCTGGAGGATGTAGAAGTGCAATAAAAAGACTCAATCACTTGGTCTATTACATAAAAAGACGCAATAGTCCATCAAGTCTGCCCATATTCTGTTTTTTTTCGTGAACTTTTTGTATAGATCTACACTATATTACCAAAAGTATTGGGACGCCTGCCTTTACACGCACATGAACTTTAATGACATCCCAGTCTTAGTCCGTAGGGTTCAATATTGAGTTGGCCCACCCTTTGCAGCTATAACAGCTTCAACTCTTCTGGGAAGACTGTCCACAAGGTTTAGGAGTGTCTATGGGAATGTTTCACCATTCTTCCAGAAGCGCATTTGTGAGGTCAGGCATTGATGTTGCAAGGGTGGGCCAACTCAATATTGAACCCTACGGACTAAGACTGGGATTTCATTAAAGTTCATGTGTGTGTAAAGGCAGGTGTCCCAATACTTATGGTAATATAGTGTAGAAGGAATAGTGCACCATCGTTGGTATCAATGGGTAGAATAGTACCATATCACTGGTGACAATGGGAGGAATAGTGAGTGCCCTATCACTGGTGACAATGGGAGGAATAGTGCCCTATCACTGGTGACAATGGGAGGAATAGTGAGTGCCCCATCACTGGTGACAATGGGAGGAATAGTGAGTGCCCTATCACTGGTGACAATGGGAGGAATAGTGCCCTATCACTGGTGACAATGGGAGGAATAGTGAGTGCCCCATCACTGGTGACAATGGGAGGAATAGTGCCCTATCACTGGTGACAATGGGAGGAATAGTGCCCTATCACTGGTGACAATGGGAGGAATAGTGCCCTATCACTGGTGACAATGGGAGGAATAGTGCCCTATCACTGGTGACAATGGGAGGAATAGTGCCCTATCACTGGTGACAATGGGAGGAATAGTGCCCTATCACTGGTGACAATGGGAGGAATAGTGCCCTATCACTGGTGACAATGGGAGGAATAGTGCCCTATCACTGGTGACAATGGGAGGAATAGTGCCCTCTTACTGGTGACAATGGGAGGAGTAGTGCCCTATCACTGGTGACAATGGGAGGAGTAGTGCCCTCTTACTGGTGACAATGGGAGGAATAGTGCCCTATCGAAGATGTCAGTGGCAGGAATAATGCCCCAAGGGCCGAGAAAAGCAAGCAAAGGGCCACATCCAGCCCCTGAGCCGCAGTTTGGAAACCACAGTAGGGGGGAGGGGCCAGGAGTACTGACGGGGACCAGAGAAAAGGAGGATTACAGAGCAGGTAAGTATACCATGTTTGTTTTTGTTTTTTTAAGCTGGCCCTTTAGTATAACTTTAATATAAATCTACCAAATTCTTAAGGCTTTCTTTCCCTTTCCTTGGCAGGCCTACTCCTTGCCTTACAACTGTCATTGGAAACGGGGAAATCTTCCAGCGGGGGCACCTGTTCAGGTGACAATTAAAGGGGATTCCCACTCATGTTTCCGGTTGCATCTTTGAGACAGAAAAGTAAAGGGAAAGGACACAGACAGCAAAAAAATAAAAATAAACTGAAAAGGTTTAAAAAAACTATCGCCTACTCCATACAATACTAAAAGAATGAAAAGTACACAAAGGACACAAGGTGTGTGTGGCTGTATGACCTTGACGTTGACATTAGGAGGTTATGGGAGAGATGAAAGAGCCATTGTAAGGTACAGCCGTAGACAGGTGACCCAGGTACATTTTTTAGTCTGTATGAACCTCTCTGTCGTGTTTTCATAGGACGCCTGGGAAATTTTTAGAAGTGTCTGAAGATTCAGTAGCCGCCTACAACCCTCCAGCATGTCTAGAAAGCAGCATTCCGACAGCCCTCATTGTTCGCTGCGTGTCTGAGGCAAAGTGTAGAAAAATACACAAAAAAAAAAAAAAAAAATATGTCAAAAGTGAGATCCGGCCAGTTAGGATCCTTTCACAGCGATCAGTTTGTCTTCTGTGTTTGCCTTACAAAAAGCATAAGAAAAATGCATTAGTGATTGACCGATATGGGATTTTCGTTGAAAATATCAGCCGATATTGGCCGATACCGATATTCAATGGCCAAAATATCGGTATCGGCCAATATCGGCTGATATTTTCATACATTTAAAAAAAAAAAAAATATTTTTACACTTGACAGGTACAGTTGTGGAGAGATCTGGGGGTCTAAAAGACCTCAACCCCAACCCCCACCCCCTCTGCACTTAAAAGCATTCAAAACAGCCAAGTTTGGCTGTTTTGAACGCTGTCATTTTTTTGAATCTGGCGCTGAATACCCGGAAGTGAAGTCATGACATCACTTCCAGGTTTTTACATGGAGACCCGATCAGAGCCGAATGCGGCTTTGATCCGATCTTCTCTTCGGCCACCTTGCAAGTTGGTTGCCTGGTCTCCCGGTGGGACGGGAGACCCAGGCAAGCTGCGGAAGGCGGCGGGAGGGGGGGCATACCCTTCTGCTCCATGTAATGACAGCCAAGCGGCTTCTCAACCGATATTTTGCCCAATGCATATCGGTATCGGCCGATATTTTCATACATTTAAAAAAAAAAAAAAAAATTCCATTTTTTTTTTTCTTGACAGGTACTCTTGTGGAGGGATCTGGAGGTCTAAAAGACCTCAAACCCCCCATCTGCACTTAAAAGCATTCAAAAAAAGCCAAGTTTGGCTGTTTTGAATGCTGTCATTTTTTTTAATCTGGCGCCGAATACCCGGGAGTGATGTCATGACATCACTTCCGGGTTTTTACATGGAGACCCGATCAGAGCCGAATGCGGATTTGATCGGGTCTTCTCTTCGGGGGCCGTGCAAGCTGGTTGCCTGGATCTCCCGGTGGCACGGGAGACCCGGGCGAGCCACAGAAGGTGGGGGGAGTGGGGGGGGGGGCGTCCCCTCCCGCTCCTTGTAATGACAGCCGAGCGGCTTCTCAGCCTCATCGGTTGTCATTACAAAACAGCCGACCGTCGGCTATGGACGCCGATACCGGGGTGATGCCTCTAGCTGCAGGTATCACTCCGGTACAGCACTGTCCGAAATATCGGTAACCAATATCGGTAACCTAAGGGGCCGATTCCGATATATCGGGGAAAGTGCAGATCGGCCCCCGATATATCGGCATTGCCAATAATAGATCGATCCCTAAAATGCATGACCATTAAATCCTATGGAACTCTTCACACCAGTCAGTTGAAGGTCAGCTGAGTTTTTAAAAGCCCTGCATGCTGCATTTTTGGTGCTGCAAAAAAAAAAACCCTGCACCGATAAGGCACCTTCCCCATAGGAATGAACGAAAAGCTAACCAAAAAAATGAGTTAAAAAACGCACCAGCTGTTGTGTTTTTGGTGATTTTTTTTTGTCTTTTTTTCCCCACAGGTGATGACTGATGTCAGGCAACCACACAATGCATATGCCTTTTTACAATGGAGGAGTGTGAAAAGACCTTCAGGAATACCAGTGTAGCACCCTCCTAGGTAGGTGCTAGGAAAAAGCATCTAATTCAGTGGTCTCCAAACTACGGCCCTCCAGTTGTTCAGGAACTACAATTCCCATCATGCCTAGTCTTGTCTGTGAATATCAGAGTTTTACAATGCCTCATGGGAGATGTAGTTCCACAACAGCTGGAGGGCCGTAGTTTGGTGATCCCTGATCTAATTACTCCTTCTGCTTATCAGGGGAGCTGATGTGTTAGTTTGCCTGTTGCATGTTTCCAGGTGTGATTCACTGGGTCTGAGGGAGTGTCCCCACTGTATCCAATGAGGGAGCTTGTTGGACAGTGGAGGAAACCCAGCCAGTGACACACCAGGTATTATGGCAGTCTCAGTGGGAGGGCATTCCTGCAATGCATCCTGGGATTGATCATAAATACGGAGGAGACATGTGACAGGGCATCTTTGGATGGGAAGCCGAGTCCCAGGAGGAGGTGGACGGCTGTCTCTCCTCCTGTAGGTGTGAGGAAGGTGGTTCAGGCAGTCGGCCTAGTGAACCAGATGTGTAGTTGAGCTGCAGAGGATCCACAATGCTGACGGTGGAGCTGCTGGCAGAGTCTCTTGAGAAAAACAGTGTAAGTGAGGACCAGGAGATTTGCCAAAGGGTCTGCCCAGGATGGGGGGCATGAAGTCAGGTGATGAAGGAGCCAGCTCACATAGGGAGTGATACAGGAAAGGGGGTGCCGTGTAGAGAGAACCCTGAAGAATAGGAACAAAGGGGGTGCCAGGAAAGGGCCCTGAAGATTGTTCTGCAGTACAGTACAGTTTACCTCAGACAGTTCATTTACTACCACTTCACTGTTAATGACAAGGTGAAGCAGCGGCCTTGCCGCACTCAGCATTATTCAGTCGTTCCAGCCAATTGTGCATAGTTATACAAGTTGGAGTATCCCACTCATTCCCTTCTCCTATCCAATTTCTCAATAAAAGACAAAAACCAAAACTCCTAGACTGTTTGCTGACTAAGCCAAAACCACTTTGAAAATGCTGACCTGTCATGCTGTTGCTAATGGTAACCCAGGGGAACCCGTAAGGGAGTAGTGCTACACCAGTCATGGTGAATGTGTAGCAAAATCACACATTAACATTTAAAGTAGAATTCCAGTCAAATAACTAAGTATACCTAAACTTGCTTTGACCCCGATTCTAAGGCCTGAAGAAGGTAGCTAGAATCGCCCATCAACACGGTTAGTGTTGATGGAGAATCCCTGCCACCACGCTATTGAAATCTGACAGTGCAAGGTTTCCCAACCGTCAGAATACAATCACTGCTGGCAACGAAAAAAAAAAAAAACCCCAAAAGCCTGGTTGTACTAAAGCTGAGCGATATATTGACTTCAGTACAACCGGACTGCCCATAGATGGATCGAAATTTAGCCAGTTCTTGTTGAGCCAGATGAATTTCGATCCATCCATGGACGGCTTGATTATAAAGGGAATTATACAAACATAAAAAACAACATGTTAGACTTACCTGTACCGCGCAATGCTTTTGCACAGAGAAGCTCAATCCTCTTCTTATCGGGTCCTCCATTGGCGGTTCTGGCTCCTCCCCCATGCCGAGTGTACCCAATAGCAAGCCTCTTGCTATGGGGACACTCGAGCAGGCTTTCTCCCAGGTCGCGCACGGTGTGTTCATTCACACACAGCAAAAGAATGTCACCAGCACACCAAGGATCTCCAGAGTGGGTCCAAAGCTTTATTCAGCGATCACATAGTTACAGCAGACTGCAAGGTTTTGGTGCCATGTAGGACCCCTTCATCAGGCAAATGACACATCATGTCACCTGCCTGATGAAGGGGTCCTGCATGACTCTGAAACATTGCAATCTTCGGTAAGTATGGGATCGCTGTTTAAAGCTCTAGACCCACTCTGGAGATCCTTGGTGTGCTGGGGGCATTCTTTTGCTTTGACTTGACACGGTTGCAGCCACCTGGACCATGGAATTCAGAGTGCATCACTTTGAAAGTTTTTCTTGACTCCTTATGTACCATTCACACTATTCTTCTGTAAAACCTGGGATCGAGTTATCTTTTGTGGCCACGTCCAGGGAGCTTGGCTACACCATGGACCCTAAAGCTTCTAATAATATTTGAAGCAGTAGTCACAGGAACATCTAGATCAGGGTTCCTCGAACTACGGTCCTCCAGCTGTTGCAGAACTACACATCCCATGAGGCATTGCAAAACTCTTACATTCATAGACGTGACTGGGCATGATGGGAATTGTAGTTCCTGAACAACTGGAGGGCCATAGTTTGAAGACCCTTAATCTAGATGCTTAGAGATGGTCTCACAGCCTTTACCGTTGACATGGTGTTCTAAAATTTTCTTTTTGATCTCCTCAGAAAACCCTGAGCAGAGTGACAACTTTTCTCAATTTAAAGCCCCATGCACAACAAGTGTTTAGCCTCAGCGTCTGGGGCTCTGGCATTTAGCTGCTGGCAGAGGGCAAAAGTCCACCATCCAGCCCAGCTACAGGCAGCCTATCAAACTCTGTGGGAGGCTAAGAGCTGTTGAGCAACTTGCATTTTGGGCATTCATCTCTGGGCTAATACTGCCCTAAATGTAAGTACCCCTTGGTGCACCATGAGCACAGGGCCTGACTGACTGATTACAACAGGGTTTCTCAACCAGGGTTCCGTAGAAAACCTGGGGTTCCTACAAAAGTTGCCAAGGGTTCCTTGACAATGACCAATTTGTGCCTCTCAGAGAAGCTTCCACTAACACCAATTAACTCTTTTAGCTATTACATACATAGTTACATAGTTTGTGAGGTTGAAAAAAGACATCAGTCCATCCAGTTCAACCTATGATGTGTGTGTGTTTGCTGTTAACCGTACATTGTATACCCCTGTATGATGTACATTGTATACCCCCTGTATGTTGTACATTGTATACCCCCTGTATGTTGTACATTGTATACCCCCTGTATGTTGTACATTGTATACCCCCTGTATGTTGTACATTGTATACCCCTGTATGTTGTACATTGTATACCCCCTGTATGTTGTACATTGTATACCCCCTGTATGTTGTACATTGTATACCCCCTGTATGTTGTACATTGTATACCCCCTGTATGTTGTACATTGTATACCCCCTGTATGTTGTACATTGTATACCCCCTGTATGTTGTACATTGTATACCCCCTGTATGTTGTACATTGTATACCCCCTGTATGTTGTACATTGTATACCCCCTGTATGTTGTACATTGTATACCCCCTGTATGTTGTACATTGTATACCCCTGTATGTTGTACATTGTATACCCCTGTATGTTGTACATTGTATACCCCCTGTATGTTGTACATTGTATACCCCCTGTATGTTGTACATTGTATACCCCTGTATGTTGTACATTGTATACCCCTGTATGTTGTACATTGTATACCCCTGTATGTTGTACATTGTATACCCCTGTATGTTGTACATTGTATACCCCTGTATGTTGTACATTGTATACCCCTGTATGTTGTACATTGTATACCCCTGTATGTTGTACATTGCATACCCCTGTATGTTGTACATTGCATACCCCTGTATGTTGTACATTGTATACCCCTGTATGTTGTGGTCTTTAAGGTGCCCATCTAATAGTTTTTTGAAACTATCAATGCTCCCTGCTGATACGACTGCTTGTGGAAGAGAATTCCACATCCCCACTGCTCTGACAGTAAAGAACCCCCTACGTATTTTAGGCTTAAACTGTTTTCCTCTAGTTTTAGTGAGTGGCCACGTGTCTTATTGTATTCCCTTTCTCTGAAAAGTTTGTTCTTTATGCTAGGGTCGCCAGTACAGTATTTGTACATTGATATCATATCCCCCCTCAATCGTCTCTTCTCCAGAGAGAATAGGTTCAGTGCTTGTAGTCTTTCCTCCTAGCCGATGCCCTCCATACCCATAATTATTTTTGATGCCCTTCTCTGGATTTTCTCCAGTTCCAGCACATCCTTCCTGAGGACCAGTGCCCAGAACTGGACAGCATACTCCAGATGTGGCCGGACCAGAGTCTTGTAGAGCGGGAGAATAATCTCTTTATTTCTGGAGTGAATCCCCTTTTTTTATACATCCCAGTATTCTGTTCACTTCGCTTGCAGCGGCTTGGCATTGCATGCCACTGGCAAGCCTGTTGTCCACCAGGACCCCCAGGTCCTTTTCCATCCTAGACTCACCCAGAGGTTCCCCCCCCAGAGAGTAGCTTGCTTTCACATTACTGATGCCCAGGTGCATTATTTTACATTTTTCAACATTAAACCTCATCTGCCATGTAGTTGCCCACCCCGTTATTTTGTTCAGATCCTCTTGTAAGTTTTCCACATCCTGCATAGAAGATATTGGCATGCTTAGTTTAGTATCATCCGCAAATACAGAGATTGTACTAGATATCCCCTCCTCTAGATCATTTATGAATAAATTAAACAGCTATCTGTAAGGGGGTAATTCTTCTCAATGACCACCACACTAATGTATCATGAATAATTTTTAGCAGGGGTTCCCTGAGACCAGAAAATTATTTCAAGGCATTCTCTGTGTTCAACAGGTTGAGAAAGTCCGGATTACAAAATTAAAGACGTGTAAAACAAATTACAGAAAACTGTTTAAATACTCCTATGATCCAACTGTCTATAATCTTTTCTAAGGGTACCAACAAATCTGCCTGGGCCATTTCGAAGAAATATTGTAGAATATATTTGTTTATTTCTTTGTAAACGTTCTATGCTTTACCCTATAATATATCAAAGGCATGCAGGTATACATGCAACAAACACTTTTATTTTCATCACTTTTTAAGGGGAATGAAGCATTCTTTCAATGAGTTGTAAAGGTTCCAACAAACTGGCCCATGGCTGTAGAATTGAGAAGCAATGACTTTTGCTGTCGGTGATTTTAAAAGTCCATTGAGTACCTACAGGTGCTGCTGCAATCATTTTTCTCATGAAGGAATGCAGCCCGTTCCAAAACGCGTCAAAAAGAAAGCGCTCTTTGAAGTCTAGATACATGTTCTACTTGCTTCATAATTGCCCCTACTGAAGTTACATCCAGGACTGCACTTACAGTATCTCACAAAAGTAAGTACACCCCTCACATATTTGTAAATAGTTTATTCTATCTTTTCATGTGACAACATGTCATTGTCGACATTAATGGCTGTGTGTTGAGTTATTTTGAGGGGACAGTAAATTTACACTGTTATACAAGCTGTACACTCACTACTTTACATTGTAGCAAAGTGTCATTTCTTCAGTGTTGTCACATGAAAAGATAGAATAAAATATTTACAAAAATGTGAGGGGTGTACTTACTTCTGTGAGATGCTGTATATGAGTTATGTTACTGTTTACACATATTAGCTTTTCATAGTGCGAGCGCCCTTTTTGCATATATATATATATATATATATATATATATATATATATATATATAAAGAAGCATGGCAAAAGTTTTTTTGACCATACTTCTGGGGGTCACAGGAGGGCATTTAGTTCTGCAGTCTGTCCCAGATTTACCAACAGCAGGCTAAACCCTGGATGCCATCAAAGAGCCGGTCCAGGCTCTGCAGGGATCCCGACAATATTGTCAGAATGCGCGCAGATGCCTGCACCGCTGAGAGCCTAAAGCCAGTAGCCCCCGCCCCCTCCACAACCCGGAATACCAGTGAGTGCGGGACAGGCAGATCAGAGAGCCGGTGACTGACAGTTACCAGCTCTCTGTTCGCTGAAGACTGAGAGCTAAGCGATCAGTGGTCCTCGATCACTCAGTTCTCTGTATAGAGCCGACTACTATATCTGATCTCCCAGGGACTCTGCATTCACTCCATCTGATCTCCCACAGTACACAGAACATGGAAATGCAATTATTTTAGTAAATATAAACTTCTAAATACCTTTTCTCATCCGCAGTATATAGCAGCCTTGTGACTTCTATCAGTGTCTGGTTAAAGCTTGTAGGATGAGTTTTCATTCTCCTCTGACTGTCCTATGAAACTGCAGGACCCCTGACCCTCTGTCTGGACAGTGCTGATTGGCCCTGTGCTGATCACATGCACTCTCGCAAAAAAAAAAAAAAAACTTCTCTAGGAATACACACCAAACTGAGCATGTGCAGAGTGACTCCAAGGCTCTGTTCTTCTATCAGGAGATGGTTTGGGGGACAGTGGAAGAAGGGGGAGGACCAGAGAAGACAGGATCAAACAGCCTTTTTACACAATGCAGAGGATTAACTCCTTAGGTTCCACAGCGAGTGTAAAAAGAATGCATTTTACATACATTTTACAATACATTTTACTGTAGTGGGTAACTCTTTAATCACTGTCCAATCAAAGATTAGGGGCAGGGATGTGACCTAAATTTATTTCACTGTAGGAGAGAAAAGTCAGGCAACTAAGCATATTTTACAGCTTGAAACAACTTTGTAAACCACAGGACTGGATGGACAGAAATACAAAGACTTACCAATAACATGCTCAATCTCCTCTGGGATATCGTACTCATCATCATCGTCTTCCCCGGAGGCGGCGGCTATCGCTGCTTGCTGGGCATCTGAGGAACTCTGGAGTAAGTTGGCAGCCAGACACCGGGAACCACGCTCATACCTGTAAGATATTGGCAAGGCAGCAAATGAATATAAAGTCTTGATCATGAAAACTAAAAAAAGCTTATTGGCGTTCAACTTTAAGCCCCACTCCATGCAGAAAAAAAAAAAAATACCTTTGGCAATGGGACCCTCCAGACGGCAGCCGCACTTTGACGTCATCACATACAGTGCAGGGCCAATAATTCTACATTGTACGAGGACGGCAAAGGCCTGCCCACAACGCCGAATATCAGAGCCCGTCAAAGCCATGAATACGATAAGTATTGCATCCCAACCCCCAACCCCTAGACTTAGAACTAAATTTCAGGAGTTCAGTCACTTTGGAAAAAGTGCAGGCACGCTATGAGTTACGTCCAGGCACGCTATGAGTTACGTCCAGGCACGCTATGAGTTACGTCCAGGCACGCTATGAGTTACGTCCAGGCACGCTATGAGTTACGTCCAGGCACGCTATGAGTTACGTCCAGGCACGCTATGAGTTACGTCCAGGCACGCTATGAGTTACGTCCAGGCACGCTATGAGTTAGGCCCAGGCACGCTATGAGTTAGGCCCAGGCACGCTATGAGTTAGGCCCAGGCACGCTATGAGTTAGGCCCAGGCACGCTATGAGTTAGGTCCAGGCAAGCTATGAGTTAGGTCCAGGCACGCTATGAGTTAGGCCCAGGCATGCTATGAGTTAGGTCCAGGCACGCTATGAGTTAGGTCCAGGCACGCTATGAGTTAGGTCCAAGGAGGTGCATGACATCTCCTGAACGTATCTCTATCATTTATATCTGATCGGTTTATGGTTCTGCTGGAGCATGCACCAATGCTCAGGGCTGCTATGCCCACTCCTCCCCTCTGCTGCCCATTCAAAGAAGCCTTTGCATTTTGTGAATGAGTTTCCATAATGCAAAGGCTACAGTGATTGGGCAGGAGAAGGGGAGGGACAGGGACAGGTATAGCAGTTACAGCCAGGGCCGCTGATAGGGGGGGAACCACCAGCCCTCTTGTACGGGGCCCCGGGCACACAGGGGGGCCCACACAGGGAGGGGGATTAGTGATGGACAACAAATACAGAAATCTTCCTCCAGCACCTGAATCTGATCTGTCCCTCTCCCTGCTACCAGCTTTTATCTGTTGAGAAAGAGACAGTCGTCCCTCACTAATCCCCCTCCCTGTGTGGGCCCCCCCTCCCAGCACTTATCTCAGCTCAGGAGTTTATTTGTAAATTGTAACTTTGTTTCTCTCTCTCTCTGTCTCTCTGATCACTGAGCTCCAACTGCCCAGCCTGTATATTTTTCTCATCTTTTTTATTTAACATCATTTTTTTTTTTTTAGATTTAGCAGGAATTATGCGAGTTATGTTATATTTGTGTCTGATAGTAGGGATTTTGTTGTAATTTTAGCTAAATATATCTTTAATATTTTCTTGGGGGGCCCTGCCAGGTAGTCTGTACGGAGCCCCGCGATTTCTAACAGCAGCCCTGGTTACAGCGACTGTAATGTTGAAGATGCTTAGTCCTGAAGTATCAGCGTTGGGCTCCTGGAAATACAGCAATGGCCGTCTTCTAGGAATGCAATAAAACGGTCAGATGTACAGTTCCTTGAAAAAGTATTCATACCCCTTGGGATTTTCCACATTTTGTCATGATACAACAAAAAGCGTAAATATATTTTATTGGGATTGTTTGTGATAAACCGACACAAAGTGGCCATAATTGTGAAGTTGAAGGAAAATGATAAATGGTCTTCAACATTTTTTGGCAGAAGTCTGGTGCTAAAAAATGTGCGTAACCTTCCCCAACTGTCAGGTCCACAGAGCTGGCAGCGAAAGGGTAAAGTATTATTAAACCCAGGACTCTGCATTCACTATATCTGATCTCCCCAGGACTCTGCATTCACTAGATCTGGTCTCCCCAGGACTCTGCATTCACTAGATCTGATCCCCCCAGGACTCTGCATTCACTATATCTGATCTCCCCAGGACTCTGCATTCACTATATCTGATCTCCCCAGGACTCTGTATTCACTATATCTGCTCTCCCCAGGACTCTGCATTCACTATATCTGATCCCCCCCAGGACTCTGTATTCACTATATCTGATCCCCCCAGGACTCTGCATTCACTATATCTGATCTCCCCAGGACTCTGCATTCACTATATCTGATCTCCCCAGGACTCTGCATTCACTATATCTGATCCCCCCAGGACTCTGCATTCACTATATCTGATCTCCCCAGGACTCTGTATTCACTATATCTGCTCTCCCCAGGACTCTGCATTCACTATATCTGATCTCCCCAGGACTCTGCATTCACTATATCTGATCTCCCCAGGACTCTGCATTCACTATATCTGATCCCCCCAGGACTCTGCATTCACTATATCTGATCTCCCCAGGACTCTGTATTCACTATATCTGCTCTCCCCAGGACTCTGCATTCACTATATCTGATCCCCCCAGGACTCTGTATTCACTATATCTGCTCTCCCCAGGACTCTGCATTCACTATATCTGATCCCCCCAGGACTCTGCAGTCACTATATCTGATCTCCCCAGGACTCTGCATTCACTATATCTGATCCCCCCAGGACTCTGCATTCACTATATCTGATCTCCCCAGGACTCTGCATTCACTATATCTGATCTCCCCAGGACAGAATGTTCATTGACGGATACAGCTCCATATCTTCTTGACCCTTGTCCTACTCCTGTAGGGGGCAGCATAAACCCAAGGGTCAAGAAGATATGGAGCTGTATCCATCAATTAATGAAATTTACATTCTTGGTAAACTTATTCAATGAATCCAAGCTTCGCAAGCTGAGATAACGTGCTGTACTTCACACCAACTACCAGCAAGAATGAGTCCTTACATTTAAAGAGCACCTGTCATTTCAGATCCATCATGGCAGCACCGGTTAGCAGGCATCCACTCACCTGCTCCCGCCACGTTCCTTCCTTGTTGTGTCACCGCCGCATTGCCAGCCGTCCCATTAAAGTGAATGGGACTGTCGGCGAGTCGACAGCGGGTCAAAGATGACAGTTGCTCTTTAAAAAATTCTGATTTAAATTGAGTGGATTTAAATCAAGACTTTTACTAGTGATTTAAATTGACTTGATTTAAATCAAATCCACCCTGTATACAACGTACACTAAATAAGCCTACGATCCCAGACAGCCTCTGCCCTACAGGACAGGCAGACAATAACTATTAATTAGGTGAACCATTCAGAGCCAACCCAAAACTTCAGCAGGGTGTAAGATTAATTAAAAGGATTTCTGAGAACACGAATACAATAGAGGCGGAAAGATGGAGGAAAAGATGAGAGAGATATCAGCATGGGAGATCTCCCAGCCCGAGTTGTCCGACTGATATTCCGGGAGGCCGGATTCTATAGCCGGTGGCCGCTTTTTCTGCATAGTAATAGGTTTGAAGAATGCAGGCCATGCGGGAACCTTCCATCAGTTCAGGTATTATCGGTGGGCCCCCTCCACACCTCCTGCATGGGAAAGTGTCCTCTTCTGTGTGATGCCAGAGGGCCAGTATATGCAGCAATGATTGCCCAAGTTGTCAGGCTGGTTTAACCAAGTCCCTTTATTTACATTGTCATTTATATGAAAGGACGAGGCAGTGGTGACATCTCCCTCACGCTGGGGATTCTGCTGACTTCTTTATAAGTATCGTAATCCAGACTTAAAAGGCAGCAATAGAAATGTACACTGAGTGCACAATTATTAGGCAATTATTTGGCAATTATTAGGCAAGTTGTATTTTTGAACATCTACAGCGCTCTTAGTCAACCCAAAATGTTAATGAACCTCAAACCTACATTTTTAAAGTAACTCTAAGAGCCCATTCAGACTAGCGCGACACGACTTTGGGGGGCGACCTGTGAAGTTGCGTGCACCGCGACTTCGGCGCGACTTGCAGAGACTTCACATAAGTCTATGCAAGTCGCCTCCAGGTCGCCCCAAAGTGTGTTGCTCCTATTAGAACGGGTCCTGTGCTAATCAATGGACCGCGACCGAGCGCGACTTGTCAGGCTGACAAGTCGCCTGACAAGTCGCGCTAATGTGAATGGGCTCTAAAGGTTGGTTGTTGTTTTTTTTTTTGCTTTTTAACCAGTTGCCGCTCCTGCGTAAACCGACGTAGGTATAGGTCGGTCACGCGCCTGCAGCTAGGGGGCAAGTGCGCCGGCGCACTCCTGCCCCGGCTTGTCAGCGGGGACTCCGGTGCACAGGGTAGGTGGCACCGATTGCCGCCTGACACCCGCGATCGTTCCCCGCTGAGAGAGAAGGACGGTCGGATGTTGTAAACACAGCTGACCGTTCTTCTCTCTGGAATGATCAAAGAGCGCCTGTGATCCTTCTATATAAGATCACATATGTCTCTGATCATTTCACAAGCCACTCCCCCATACAGTTAGAAACACGACCCTAGATACAAATTTAAAGCGGAAGTAAACCCTTTGATTTGACAGTTTCAAAAAACAGTTAAATTTCCAGCATGTGCTGTAAATGTAAGTCTCACATTGGTTGTGCTCTCAACCAAACTGTCAAACCATCCAATGGCTGGTGTCATAACTGATCACATGTGCAGCACCATGGCAGTTGAAGGTCAAACAGAGGCCAAGATGGCAGCTTACTTGGCTGAAAATGATAGGAGGGTTTACTTCCACTTTAACCCCTTGATCATCCACAGTTTAACCCCTTCCCTGCCAGTGTCATTAGTACAGTAACAGTGCATATTTTTAGCACTGATTACTGTAGTAATGTCACTGGTCCCCCCCCCCCCCCAAGTGTAAAAAATGGCAGTTAGGGGTCCGATCTGTCCGCCGCAATGTCGCAATCCCACAAAAAAAAAAATCGCAGATTGCCGCCATTACTAGTAAAAAAAAAAAAAAAAAAACACAATAAAAATGACATAAATCTTTCCCGTAGTTTGTAGACGCGATAACTTTTGTGCAAACCAATCAAAATCCGCTTATTGCGATTTTTTTTAACCAAAAATATGTAGCAGAAAACAAATTGGCCTAAATTTATTAAAAAATTTTGGTTTTTAAATTTTTTTGGGGGAAATGTTATATAGCAGAAGGTCAAAAATATATATCTTTTTTTTTCAGAATTGTCGCTTTTTTTTTTTGTTTATAGCGCAACAAATAAAAATTGCACAGGTGATCAAATACCACCAAAAGAAAGCTCTATTTGTGGGAAAAAAAGGACATCAATTTTATTTAGATACAGCGTCGCACGACCGCACAATTGTCCGTTAAAGTAACACAGTGCCGAATCGCAAAATATGGCCTGGTCATTAAAGGGGCAAATCCTTCCAGTCCAGAAGTGGTTAAAGAACAAACATGTTATACTTACCTGCTCTGTGTAAGGGTTTTGCACAGAGCAGCCCCATCCTCCTTTTTTGGGGTGCCCTGGCGGTGCTCTAGGCTCCTCCTCTTCTTTGGGTGCCCCCACGGAGAGCCACTTTCCATGGGGGCACCTGTGCAGGCACGCTCATGACACGGCCCCGCCCCCATGCCACTGAATTTGATTGCCAGCAGCGGGAGCCAATGGCTCCTGCTGTTCTTAATCTATCCAATGAGAACCCAAGACAGCGGCTGGAGCCGTTGGGCTTGTGCTGGTCGCTGGAACGTTTAAGGTAAGAATAACGGGGGGGGGGGGGGTCTGGGGGGGCAGCTGCAACCAAGAAGGTTTTTTACCTTGATGCATAGAATGCAATAAGGTGAAAAACCTTGAGACATTACAACTCCTTTAACAACTTGCTGACCAGCCACCGCCTATATACAGTGGCAGGTTCCCGCAAATTTTCGGTCAGCTGAGTATGCGCAGTAAGAACTTTCGGTCAGTCGGCTGATGGAACGTCACTTCCGTTCGCTGATCTGACAGAACACCGGCACCATCGGATTGCAAAACGCACAAAAATTTCTATCGACAAATCATTTAAAAAAAACAGTTACATTCCTGGATTTCCAACAATCATATTTGATTGTGTCCTCAACTAAACTGTCAAACCATCAAATGCCTGGTGCTATAACAGATCACATGTGCAGCACCATGGCAGTTGCAGATCAAACAGAAGCAGCTTCCTTGGCTTTAAAGTAGAACTAAACCCTCCTATCTTTTTTAAGCCAAGGAAGCTGTTACCTCAAACTTCAATAGCCACAGTGCTACACGTGTGATCAGTTATGACAACAGCCATTTGATAGTTTGAAAGTTTGGTTGAGGACACAATCAAAAGTGACAGTTAGCATTTCCGACACGTAGCTGTTTTTTGAAACTGTCAAACTGATGGGTTTAATTCCGCTTCAAGGCTGTCAGCAGATCAGCCTCTACAAATTGAGCAGTGATTAAAATGAGCAACTGAGCATGTGCAAAGCAGGGTGAGACAGTGTGGTCATCTAGCAGGTCCTATTTTCTGACTGAAGTTCCAATTTAATGGCACCTCCTCGCACTTTGCCTTCGTGAACGCCAGAATGTATGAGAAGGGCAACTAAACTAATAAGGGGATAGGAGGGAATTATGAGGAACGTTTGCAAGTGCTTTATTTATTCTCCCTGGAGAAGAGATGCCTGAGAGGGGACATGATAGCGATTTACAAATACCTCAATGGTTATCCCAGCATAGAAAAAAAACTATTCAGTCCCAAGGAATGTATGAGGACACGAGGACATACAATGCGATTAGAGGAGAAGCGATTTAACCTCAGGCTACGCAGAGGGTTCTTTACAGAAAGGGCAACAAGATTGTGGAATTCTCTTCCACAAATGGTGGTAACTGCGGGGAGCATGGCTACTTGGACGTACATCTCAAGGATCAGAACATTCAGGGGTATGTGAGATGATTACAGTCACACACACCTACACAGGTTGAACTGGATGGACTATTGTATTTATTCAACCTTAACTACCGTGTTACTATGACTCGCTAAGTTGATAGTGTCTGTTCCTGCTGATGCTTTATACAGCCATGTCTGATGTGATCTGCTTTAGTATTAAGAGATTGGACATTTGCACTACCGATACGTCTTGTTGATGAACGAAATATATTTCAACTTCGAATTTACAATTTTTTTGTACTTTGATATAAATTTTCTAATAAAAAAAAACATTTGAAATAAAAAAAAACACACATATGATTACACACCTCCACTTGGCCACCTTGGTTTTAAGGAAAGTGAGTCCTAGACGTTGGACAAGCTTTACTCCCAGCTTGTGAAGAAGATTGTTGTTGCTGTCACTGAGCTTGCAGTTATTAACAGCGGTGAGGACGGTAGCAGCTGAAGGAAAGAGACCAGATCAATACCGGCTTGATATCACACCATACATAATAATAATAATAATATCACACCATACATAATAATAATACCACACCATACATAATAATATCACACCATACATAATAATAATAATATCACACCATACATCATAATAATAATATCACACCATACATAATAATAATATCACACCATACATAATAATATCACACCATACATAATAATAATAATATCACACCATACATAATAATAATAATATCACACCATACATAATAATATCACACCATACATAATAATATATATCACACCATACATAATAATATATATCACACCATACATAATAATATCACACCATACATAATAATAATAATATTATCACACCATACATAATAATAATAATATTATCACACCATACATAATAATAATATTATCACACCATACATAATAATAATATTATCACACCATACATAATAATAATATCACACCATACATAATAATAATATCACACCATACATAATAATAATAATATATATCACACCATACATAATAATAATATTATCACACCATATATAATAATATATATCACACCATACATAATAATATATATCACACCATACATAATAATAATAATATCACACCATACATAATAATATATATCACACCATACATAATAATATCACACCATATATAATAATAATATCACACCATACATAATAATAATAATATCACACCATATATAATAATAATAATATCACACCATACATAATAATATCACACCATATATAATAATAATAATATCATACCATACATAATAATATCACACCATACATAATAATAATAATATTATACTGTATAATGCAGAACACATTTAAAGTAGCCTAAGGCCTCGTTCACATGAGTGTATATAGGTGTACACCCATGGAAGGTCTGTCTTTGCCCGCATGGTATACATGTGTTCTGTGCATCTACGTGCAGACAGTTCTAGTCACATCAGTTGGGAGGAAGCCACTGCACAGACACAGCTGCTACTCCCAATCTGATATCCATGTGAGTGCGTGTCCCCGAATATGGACAGTATGAGATCGGGGACACGCATCCATGGACAGTATGAGATCGGGGACACGCATCCATGGACAGTATGAGATCGGGGACACACATCCATGGACAGTATGAGATCGGGGACACGCATCCATGGACAGTATGAGATCGGGGACACGCATCCATGGACAGTATGAGATCGGGGACACGCATCCATGGACAGTATGAGATCGGGGACACGCATCCATGGACAGTATGAGATCGGGGACACGCATCCATGGACAGTATGAGATCGGGGACACGCATCCACATGGATGTCAGATTGGGAGCAGCAGCTGTGTCCATGCAATCACTGCTTCCCAATTCACATGAATGGGACAACCTGGATGCGGAGGACACTTGTGCATCCAGTACAGGTAAAGGCGGCCTGTGCACGGCTGTACGCTTAAGGAGTAACCTCACTTTTGTTGAGAAAACATCTATTTTACCAGGGTCTTGCATGTGGTGGTTTGATGTGGTGTCCAGTTTTCATTTTTTTTTTTTATATATATATATATTTTGTCTTTTTAAACGCTGTTATCAGATTATGGTTAAACTTGTATGTTTGTAACAAATAGTGGTGCCTATAAAGCCCATGTTTGTAGTCACTTACAGAATTCAGGTTTAAAGGACGTGGCAACTGCGGTTCCTATTACTACTCACCCACTATAGCCGTCCTGTGACGGTGCGTTATTTCTAATTCTTCAAATTTGTTGAGGAGAGACCCCCCCCCCCCCGGGTGATCGATGTACATTGCAGGGATTTTACCAATGTGTGTTTCCCTGTGTCCATGTGCACAGTGAATGTGAATGGGAGTGACTTTATAATCATCAATCAGCTGCTGCACCTGCGGGATTCTAATGAGGAAAGTGACAGGGCCTGCATCCCCTTAGACATATTTTCCCTGTGGGAGTATCTCACCAAAAATGACATTTGTGTAGCAGGGGATGCCCAAAATCTGACTTGTATCTTAGTGCAGACTTCTGGGAAAATTAGTAAGCTAATCACACAAGCAGGAAATTACATTTCTGGGGGGGGGGGGGGGGGGAGGCGGCCTGTATACCTCCAGGCGGCCATAATGCATTTTACAGAAAATTACAGTGGCTGCAGATTGATAAATGAAGGTCATTTTTAATAACAATTCCAATACTCACCATATGGCAAACAGTCCTCTCGCTTCCCATGCTTGAAAAGTTGAGCCTGTAAACAGAACGGATATTTAAGAAGATTCCACAAAATTCTACATTTACAATCAACAGGTAAAACACTTAAAGTGATATTAACCACTTCAGCTTCAAAAGGTTTTACCCCCCCCCCCCCCCTCATGACCAGGTCATTTTTTACTTTAATTGCGCGGTCGTGCGACGCTGTACTCAGAATTGATGACCTTTCCCCCCCAAACAGAGCTTTCTTTTTGTGGTATTTGATCACCTCTGCGATTTTAATGTTTTAATGTTATATATATTTTTCTTTTATTTTCCGCTATAAATCATATCCAATAAAATATTTTTTATTTTCCGCTATAAATCATATCCAATAAAAAATGTAAAAAAAAAATCAAATTTCTTCATCAATTTAGGCCAATATGTATTCTGATACATAATTTTGGTAAAAAAAAAAAATCCCAAGAAGCATATATTGATTGGTTTGCCCAAACGTTATCACGTCTACAAACTTTGGGATAGATTTTTGTAATTTTTTATTTTTTTTTACTAGTAATGACAGCAATCAGTGACTTCCAACGGAACTGCAATATTTTTGGCGCACAAGTCAGACACTAACTGACACTTTTTGGGGACCAGTGGCAATAATACAGTGATCAATGCTAAAAATATGCTCTCTCACTGTACTAATGACACTGACAGGCAAGGGATTAATATCAAGAGCGATCAAAGGGTTAAATGTGTGCCTATGGAGTGTTTGCTAAATGTGTGGGGGAGGGGCTTGTACTGTGGGAAGACAGATCAGTGTTCCTGCTTAGCAGAAACACAAGATCACTACCTTCCCTTCTCACAGAACGGCAATCTTCCTGGTTAAGATAGGCAGATTGTCGTTCTGCCTGTGCCTCGAAGGATCGTCCAATAACAGCAAGAGTGGTTCGCCAGACGCGCATTCGCACCCCAGACCCGAAAATGCAGAATCTCGTTCCTGTACGTGATTCTGCACAGAGCGGCTGCCCTGCTGCAGTAAATGTATGCGGGGCAGTCACCGCATTAGGTTAAAGGCAAAACAATTATTTTTTAATGATATACTTCCCTGCTCTGTAATGGATTTGCATAGAGCAGCCCCAATCCTCCTCTTCTCAGGTCCCCTACAGGCGCTCCTGGCCCCTCCCTGCAGCCGAGCGCCCCCATAGCAAGCAGCTTGCAATGGGAGCACCCCAAGCAGGCGCGCTCCTGAGCTGCTGCTCTGCGTGTCTATTCAGACGTAGAGTGTCGGTTCGGTCCCGCACCCTCTCTCTCCTCATTGGCTGTCTGACTGTGATTGACCGCAGCAGAAGCTGCTCCTGCTGCTGTCTCCGACCAGTGAGCAGAAATTAGATTTTTTAAATTTTTTTATTGGGATTTTTTTCAAAATTGTGGGTCTTTTTTTAGTTTAACCACTTAAGCCCCGGAAGATTTTACCCCCTTCCTGACCAGGGCCTATTTTGCAATTCGGCAACGCGTGACTTTAACGGACAATTGCGCGGTAGTGCGATGCTGTACCTAAATGAAATTGACGTCATTTTTTTCCCACAAACAGAGCTTTCTTTTGGTGGTATTTGATCACCTGTGCGATTTTTTGATCATGCGCTATAAACAAAAAAAGAGCGACAATTTTGCAAAAATAACAATATTTTTCACATTTTTTTATATGAAATTCCCCCCAAAAAAATTTAAAAATCTGAATTTTTTAACATTTTCAGGCCAATTTGTTTTATGCTACATATGTTTGGTAAAAAAAAAATCTCAATAAGCGTATTTTGATTGGTTTGCGCAAAAGTTATCGCGTTTACTAACTAAGGGAAAGATTTTTGTCATTTTTGTTGTTTTTTTTTTTAAACGCGTAATGGCGGCGATCTGCGATATTTTTTGCGGTACTGCGACATTGGGGCGGACAGATCGGACCCTTGACTGACATTTTTGACACTTTTGGGGTTACCAGTGACATTTCTACAGTAATCAGTGCTATACATATTCACTGTTACTGTAAAATTACACTGGCAGTAAAGGGGTTAACTTTTTTGAGTGGGAGGGACTGTGTGTGTCCCTAGGGGCGTGATTCTAACTGTGATTGGCTGTGGCTTGAGGTGTATGAACAGTGATCAACGGTCCTACATAGTAGAACCGTATGACATTCATACACAGGGGAGAATCAGGGGAGAATGACAGGCGGCTTGTTTACATCAGCCGCCTGCCTTTCTCCCTCTGCACCGGCGATCGCCGAGTGACCGGCGGACATCGGGTCTGCCGGTCACACGTGCGCGGGGGGGGGGGGGTCCGTGACCACGTGGGAGCAGGAGCGCGCCTCCGGGGGCGCGCGCTCGCTCCCTAGACCCTCACAGGCTAGTGACGTAGTACTAAGTCGCTCTGCCTGTGAGGGGCTGACCGCCGCAGTAAATAGTCGTGCAGCGGTCGGCAAGTGGTTATAGCGCAATAAAAAAAATAAAAACCACAGAGGTGATCAGCCGCAGGTGAATCTGGCAGGCTGGTTGTACCCAAGTTGATCAATCGATCATTCTGGCTACATTCAGCCTGCCCATTAACGGATTGATTCTCGGCTGGTTCCTGCTGATTGGTGTATGGCCGGCCTAAGCAGTGAGCTTTGAGTTGCCCCAGGATACGGCGCGGCTCTGCACAGGATTTTTCCCCATCTCTGTACTGTAAATCTGGCCATACATTCCACAATTTTCTTCTTCAATTTCCTTTAGATTTACCTTCAACTATGTAGTGCAAGGTCCTGCCTGATTGCATACAAATTGAAAATGTTTAGGTTTGACCCCATATTATAAAGTTTGAGTAAATCGAAAAGAACAAATTTCTTGTATAATGTGGAGAAAGAAGCCCGGTTGTAGAAGCCAATTGAGCACAATGGTGGACTTTAAAAGGCACATCATAGGATAGGCTTGGACACAAAAATTGTATAAAAAGAAACATTTATTGAATTCAATTAAAATCATTAATAAATAAAAAGGGATAAACCTGACCAAACAAAGGGTTCTAAGTCCTCCCACATATAGGTACATGTTTCTGACCCAATGGTTGGTCCTATGTAAACATTGAATTACGTATCAAACATTGCGTGAATATGAGAATATACGTCTGCTCAAAAGTCAACGCGTTTCGCAGTTGACTTTTGAGCAGACATATACGGGGAACAGTTACTGGCCTGGTCTAAGGGTCCCCACTTTTTCCTGGTTACTTGGGGTCTATCACCAAAGATGGAGCCCTTGATTTGGGCTTTTCTTATGTTAGGTGGTATTTATATCTCCTACTTAATTTTTTCAACCATGATAGACTTTACATCTTTTATTGGGAATATTTTTTTTCCTCATACTTACCATACTGCCTAAAGTAGTACATTTACAAGCAATAGACCCAGACCCTATATATTTGCCCTTGATTCACCAGCCTTTAATGGAATATATTTATCTCTTATCTACCCAAGTGCAAACTTCCTTCGGGGCCTTCGGCCTTACTCACTACTCCCTGTGTCCGCCCAAAGCCAATTCCTTGCATTGCGTTGTATCCAGAAGAATGCTGTTGTCTGCATCTGGTCCTGATGAAGCTTACTGTGAAACACGTTGACTTTTGAGCAGACGTATATTCTCATATTCACGCAATGTTTGATACTTAATTCAATGTTTACATATGACCAACCATTGGGTCAGAAACATGTACCTATATGTGGGAGGACTTAGAACCTTTTGTTTGGCCCGGTTCATCCATTTTTATGTATTAATGATTTTAATTGAGTTTTATTTTAATATTTATTTAATATTTATTTTAATAAATGTTTATTTTATACAATTTTTGTGTCCAAGCCTATCCTATGATGTGCCTTTAACTGGTTGCCGACCGCCGCAAGTACATATACTGCGGCGGTCAGCCCCGGCCAGGCAAAGTGACGTACCGGTACTTCACTAGCCTGGGAGCCAATAGTGGGCGAGCCCGCACCGATGGAGGCGCGCTCCCGCCCCGTTCACGGACACCTCCGTGCGTGTGACCGGCGGACCCGATGTCCGCCGGTCACTCGCGATCGTCCGATGTGAAGGGAGAAAGGCAGGCGGCTAATGTAAACAAAGCCGCCTGTCATTCTCCCCTGTGTAAAAGCACTGATCTAATGGTCCTGCTATGTAGGACCGTTGATCTCTGCTGTTACACACACACAGCCACATCCCTACACAGTTACAAGCACGCCCCTCGGGACACACTTAACCCCTCCCTCTCCAAAGTTAACCCCTTCCCTGCCAGTGTCATTTTTACAGTAACAGTGCATATGTATAGCACTGATTACTGCAGTAATGTCACTGGTAACCCCAAAAGTGTCAAAAATGTCAGTCAAGGGTCCGATCTGTCCGCCGCAATGTCGCAGTCCCGCAAAAAAAAAAAAAAATCGCAGATCGCCGCCATTACTCGTTAAAAAAAAAAAAAAAAAGACAAAAATCTTTCCCTTTGTTAGTAAACGCAATAACTTTTGCGAAAACCACTCAAAATACGCTTTTTGCGATTTTTTTTACCAAACATAAGTAGCATAAAACAAATTGGCCGAAAATGTTAAAAAATTTTGATTTTTACTTTTTTTTTTTGGGGAATTTCATATAAAAAATGTGAAAAATATTGTTATTTTTGCAAAATTGACGCTCTTTTTTTGTTTGTAGCGCGTGATCAAAAAAATCGCACAGGTGATCAAATACCACCAAAAGAAAGCTCTGTTTGTGGGAAAAAAAGGACGTCAAATTTGTTTAGGTACAGCGTGGCACGACCGCGCAATTGTCCGTTAAAGTCACGCAGTGCCGAATCGCAAAATACCCCCTGGTCTTTTAGCAGCCAAATCCTCCGGTGCTTAAGTGGTTAAAGTCCACCATTGTGCTCAGTTGGCTTCTACAACCGGGCTTCTTTCTCCTTTTTGTCTGTTTTTTGGATTATGGCACGCTCTTGGTAGCTCGTTTTTTTGTGTTCTTGTATACTCTTGTAGAGGTAGACTTGACAGCGTGGGACATATGTAAGGCTTACTGGTGGCCCGGTACATGCTGGTACCCCCCCTTCCTTGAATTCTGGATGCTATGATATTGTGAAGTACCTGCCTGGGGCAAGCTATATACTGCATATAGGCTGTAACTGTCTGGCACATCTATTTATAACAAATATCGTCTCCTTTGCCCTATTTGACTGGTCATTGAGGATTAACCGAATATATGAAGTGCTGCCTCTAGAGACCTGACTTCTGGACCCCCTAGATAACTGGCTGCAGCCCTTTTTGTTCCTTCTATTTGGCTGTGACGAGATACTATCCACTTGAATTTATTAAGTGGTGTCCCGGCTTGGAGTAGGGAGATGGACATACACATATATAATATGGGAGTAGTTATGAGCTTCAGATGTCAAATACGATAATCTAGTCTACTGTTTTTCTGGATTGCGTCCTACCAAGGTCTGCCACCCCCTGAGCCACAAAAGGAAATATCAGTCTGTTATGGTCTCTCTGGCCCTGAGGAAGCCTTGAGCGAAACGCGTCGGCTTGCTGGGGACCTTCATTGACCGTGCTCCATCTGAGACCTATATACCATCCAACTATACAGGTTATTGGTTTTGCCTTATTGGGATATATTTCTACCTTGTTAACTTTGTTCACATATCTGGTTTTAATTTTTTTCTTTCATTATGTTATTCTTTTTTTCTCTGGTAACATGCGCTCTTTTGCCCATGTTCTTTTTAAAGTTGTAAAATAAAATATATCTTTTATATATCTTGGTTTTGGTGTGATACTTTTCCTCCCATTGGCCTGTAAAGCCCCACGTTTCTCTTTCTCCTTATGCTTTGTATATTATTCAGGGGTATGGGCCCGATTACACTGTATTTTTGTGTCTTCTTGTATAATGTATGGCTTGCCTAATCCAGTAAAATGAAACTGAACCTTCGCTGAAAATAACGATCGAGACAGAAAAAGTGATGCATCTTGTAAAAACTGGAACAAGTCATCTGGAGATGGGAAGCACATACACCCCAGGATTTTCCATTGCCAGTGACATACAATGATTCATCATTTCCCCATGTAACATTCACCGCATAGCTGCTCTCATTATTTGCATACCAGAGCAGGCACAGTTGCGGCATACTTGTCTAATTGAAGGCAATGCGAAGGGTTGACCTAATTTGCTCTTAAGACGTGTAATTAAGCTTAACCTGGCCTCATGCCACCTGCCAAAATGACTTTCTAAGCGTTAATGAAACCTGCACCGTCTCTGCCGTATTCTAATCAGATGAAGAAGCAGGTGGTGAAAAGTCCCCAAATTCCAAAAGAATAATCATAAAGTGCGCACATCTACGGTTTAACGAGCGTACACGAGCCCGCCAACAGGAACTGTGCACAGCAATATATAATCCGCCTAAAAGCTACAATTATTTTACAGCAGGGGGACAGAGGACAGGAGGCAGGGGGGCAGAGGACAGGAGGCAGGGGGGCAGAGGACAGGAGGCAGGGGGCCAGAGGACAGGAGGCAGGGGGACAGAGGTCAGGAGGCAGGGGGACAGAGGTCAGGAGGCCAGAGGTCAGGAGGCAGGAGGACAGAGGTCAGGAGGCAGGGGGACAGAGGTTAGTAGGCAGGGGGACAGAGGACAGGAGGCAGGGGGACAGAGGACAGGAGGCAGGGGGACAGAGGACAGGAGGCAGGGGGACAGAGGACAGGAGGCAGGGGGACAGAGGACAGGAGGCAGGGGGACAGAGGTTAGGAGGCAGGGGGACAGAGGTTAGGAGGCAGGGGGACAGAGGTCAGGAGGCAGGGGGACAGAGGTCAGGAGGCAGGGGGACAGAGGTCAGGAGGCAGGGGGACAGAGGTCAGGAGGCAGGGGGACAGAGGTCAGGAGGCAGGGGGACAGAGGTCAGGAGGCAGGGGGACAGAGGTTAGGAGGCAGGAGGACAGAGGTCAGGAGGCAGGAGGACAGAGGTCAGGAGGCAGGAGGACAGAGGTCAGGAGGCAGGAGGACAGAGGTCAGGAGGCAGGGGGACAGAGGTCAGGAGGCAGGGGGACAGAGGTCAGGAGGCAGGGGGACAGAGGTCAGGAGGCAGGGGGACAGAGGTCAGGAGGCAGGGGGACAGAATCAGAGTTTCAACCACTTCTGGACCAGAAGGATTCTCCCCCTTCCTGACCAGGCCATTTTTTGCGATTCGGCACTGCGTCATTTTAACGGACCATTGCAACGCTGCCTTCAAATAAAATTGATGTCCTTTTATCCCCCACAAATAGAGCTTTCTTTTCATGGTATTTCATCACCTGTGCGATTTTTATTTTTTGTGCTATAAACAAAAAAAGAGCGACAATTCTGAAAAAAAATAAAACCCCGATATTTTTCACATTCTGCTATATAACATTAATAAAAAAAAAAAAAATTAAAAATCTAATTTTTTCATAATTTTAGGCAATTTGTATGCTCTGTGATGTCATCATGGAGGAGTGGAAGAGGACTCCAGTGGCAACCTGTGAAGCTCTGGTGAACTCCATGCCCAAGAGGGTTAAGGCAGTGCTGGAAAATAATGGCGGCCACACAAAATATTGACACTTTGGGCCAAATTTGGACATTTTCACTTACGGGTGTACTCACTTTTGTTGCCAGCGGTTTAGACATTAATGGCTGTGTGTTGAGTTATTTTGAGGGGACAGCAAATTTACACCCGCTGCTATCCGCTTCTGATCCTGTCCGCGAAATCTGGACGGATGGGAACCCTATTTTCCATCCGTCCAGCGGATCGGATGAGAACGGACAGGCGGTCCGTTCTCATCCGATTCCCCCATAGAGGTCAGCGGGGATCTGACAGCTCCGTCTCCGCACACAGAGCGGACACAGAGCTGTCATCCACCTGCTCAGCGGGAATCGGCGGATCGATCCCCCGCTGAGCAGAGAACGGACCTTGTTGGACTCTGACCATGAGAAAGGACCCTTATACAAGCTGTACACACACTTGTCTTTGTACTCCTCACCTGGTCGCCACCACACACGCTTGACACCATCTGAACCAAATAAGTTTATCTTGGTCTCATCAGAGCACAGGAGATGGTTCCAGTAATCCATGTCCTTAGTCTGCTTGTCTTCAGCAAACTGTTTGCTGGCTTTCTTGTGCATCATCTTTAGAAGAAGCTTCCTTCTGGGATGACAGCCATGCAGACCAATTTGATGCAGTGTGCGGCGTATGGTCTGAGCACTGACATGCTGACCCCCCCCCCCTTCAACCTCTGCAGCAATGCTGGCAGCACTCATACGTCTATTTCCCAAAGACAACCTCTGGATATGACGCTGAGCACGGGCACTCAACTTCTTTGGTCGACCATGGTGAGGCCTGTTCTGAGTGGAACCTGTCCTGTTAAACCGTACTTCGCCGCAGTGAGGTCACCTGGAAGTGGGGACAGTACCTGTCAAAAACAGGTACCCATTCAGTGAAAAAACAGACCAGCGCTATGGTATGTAGGATAAGAAAATTACATATGCAGGTGTAAGCAGCCACCAACCTACCCCTGTGAAACAAGGGTACATATGTGGAAAAGGAAGAAAAAGGTTGGGAAGGGCGCTACCCGTTTAGAAGTGGAAAAGTGCAAAAAATCTTATAAAACCATCTCCATAGTAAAAATGATCCAACATAAAATAAATAAACGGTATATTGGTGGGGAGTAAAGTGCAAGTGCTTGATTGGGCTTAATATCAAAGCCCCCAAAAAGTGCTCAGTGCCCAAAGCATAATGATTGTATGCACTATAAATAAATCAAAGGTGCACAAAGTGTAATAAAAATGTAATATCTTACGAAGGGTTAGTAGTGATTATTGAGTGAGAAAAATAAATATCAATGTGATTAGTAATCCATTAGTTTTTATCTTATTATTTATAAAGTGCATATGAGGAATGATCAAATAAATAAATAAATAGGTCCAGCCTTTTGGGTGATAAAAAAGGTGCCAGTGATAAAGTTCAAAAGGCTACGATAGTGAATGATGCTGGTGAGTACTAGTGCCTATACCCGTGAAGCCCACTAGGTATCGCACTCACCCTTCACAACCCTTATAAACAGGGTATTTAGTTGTTGCAGTTTAGTAATCTCCACAGAAGGAATGAGTAATCCGGGGGTCCTTTATGTCTGAAGTGAGCGGGCTCAGGTGGGCCTCTAAGAGATGTTCACACGATCTAAGTGCTCAAACAGACAAGAATCCCCATGGTATAGTATATAATAACATATGAGAACAAATGTGTATGACTCACAATTCAGGCTGATCACATTCAGTGCGAGACACCGGGATACTCCCGCGTTCCACGGCTCAACTCTTCAAAACCGGAAGTGACGTTTGATGTATGAGAACTCCGCCCTACGCGTTTCGTCATACAGACGTCATCTGGAGCGGTCAAAAACAGGTACCCATTCAAACCACCCCCCCCCCACCACCACGAAAGGTGCCAAATGTGTCAGCGGAGGGGGGGGGGGTTGGATGCTCCACCCAAAAGGGGAAGCTCCGCTCTAAGAACGAATCTATTTGTTGTGTCATTTGTCTCTCAGTCAGGATCTGGGCATGGGTCGGCTGCAACCCTGACATGACTCATTGGTTTTTTGGCTAAAATCCGTCCACCCCACTTAACTTTGGGACCTCTGATCATCTGTTCCTCAGCGCCAGGATTTGTTTGTATGTATTTGCTTTCTCAGCTAAGCACACCTTCTTGCCTACATGCCTGGGCAACTAAAAGCAACATGAATTATCTGCCCTTGCTCAAGATGGCCACAGCCAGAAATGCTGGGTGGTGTTTCTCTGAAAAATAAAGCATGGAGACATAAAAGGATGGGGGAGTTTTCTTTTACTATTAAGAAAACATTAAACAGTGTTTCTGGTATTCAGATGCAGTGCAGTTTAAGAATAGCAGATGGGTTTTGATACCAATATCTTTCACAGGGAGGAGCTGGACGGCTGTTCTGAGAAGCCCAAGGATTGCATGTCAATTTCTCCAGGTATTAAGGCCCGTACACACGTGCAGATTGCCGGCCGAAAAGATTCGGCTGACGACCGATCGGCCGATTTTCGGCTTGTTAGTATGATGCTTCCGAACAGAATCTGTCGTGCAAGCATTAAAATTTTTGTTGGCCGACACCAGAACGGCCGATTGTTCGCCAATCAGTACAGAATTCGGCCGACAGACAGCAGATTTGCAAGTCTGGGCATGCTCCAAAAAGAAAAAACACAGGGAAAGTTAACCATCACATGACATCACTTCTGCAGTCGGCTGTTGTTGGCCGACAAAATTCGTGTGAAGTCTTTTGCACTTTTCAGCGGACACGACAGCCCAGGGACAAAAGACGGCTGATTGTTCGGCCGACGATCGGTACGTGTGAACGGGGCTTAAGGACTCTCAGGGCACTGTAAAACACAGCGGAAACCATGTGCAAGTATCTGAGGGTTTCATTTTTTTTATACTGCCATTTCACAATCATCATACACAATGCTCAGATATTTTGTATCACTTGCATTATCTGTGCTGTGTACGTCCAGTAAGGCCAGCATTGCTGACAGGACTCTATCTGATTAATTCCTGATAATTACAAGTAAACAAAATACTATATTTAGCCGGAGCTTACAGCAATTAGCCATAAATCTCCAGCCCACCTTTCTAGTTTTCCTGACAATTCACTAAGAGCCTTGACTAATACACTAAATTCTGGCATAGCCCTTTCCTCGCAGCTCATCACCAGCCGTTTCGGGTGACTCAGGAATCCTTTTATAGGAGAAGGCGATTTCATTTAATATTAGCAAATAGAAAGATTTCTGAAGAAACAGAAACAAATGACAAATATTTAGTGCAGAGCAATCCAGCCTAGGGAAGCTGAGCACAAAACACGGAGCTCCTGGGTGCTGCGCCAAGAATACATTTGAAGCAATAACCCGAGGCGAGTCACCTGCTCTATTCCAAATCAAAGTGCCAAAATAGATTGAAAAAGCACCAAACAACAGGGATAGGACTCTCCTCCCGCTTTACTCAAAATAAAAATCGATTTGAACCCTAAACAAATGTACAGCTGACAACAGTGAACAGGCAAAGCAGGATAGGTTGTGTTCTTATGAATATGAAGGGTCTCGGTGATGTCGCTGGTCTCTAGTGATTGGATAGGCTGTGTTCTCATGAATATGAAGAGTCTTGATGATGTCACTGGTCTCTAGTGATTGGATAGGCTGTGTTCCCATGAATATGAAGGGTCTCTGTGATGTCACTGGTCTCTAGTGATTGGATAGGCTGTGTTCTCATGAATATGAAGAGTCTTGATGATGTCACTGGTCTCTAGTGATTGGATAGGCTGTGTTCCCATGAATATGAAGGGTCTCTGTGATGTCACTGGTCTCTAGTGATTGGATAGGCTGTGTTCCCATGAATATGAAGAGTCTTGATGATGTCACTGGTCTCTAGTGATTGGATAGGCTGTGTTCCCATGAATATGAAGGGTCTCTGTGATGTCACTGGTCTCTAGTGATTGGATAAGCTGTGTTCCCATGAATATGAAGGGTCTCGGTGATGTCACTGGTCTCTAGTGATTGGATAGGCTGTGTTCCCATGAATATGAAGGGTCTCGATGATGTCACTGGTCTCTAGTGAGTGGATAGGCTGCGTTCTCCTGAATATGAAGAGTCCCGGTGATGTCACTGATCTCTAATGAAAGGATTGGCTGCGTTCTCATGAATATGAAGAGTCTCGGTGATGTCACTGGTCACTAGTGATTGGATAAGCTGTGTTCTCATGAGTATGAAGGGTCTCAGTGATGTCACTGGTGATTGGATAGGCTGCATTTACAGGAATATGAAGGGTGTCGGTGATGTCACTGGTCTCTAATGAAGGGATTGGCTGCGTTCTCATGAATATGAAGAGTCTCGGTGATGTCACTGGTCTCTAGTCAATGGATAGGCTGTGTTCTCATGAGTATGAAGGGTCTCAGTGATGTCACTGGTGATTGGATAGGCTGCATTTTCATGAATATGAAGAGTCTCAGTGATGTCACTGGTCTCTAGTGATTGGATAGGCTGTGCTCTCATGGATATGAAGGGTCTCGGTGATGTCACTGGTCTCTAGTGATTGGATAGGCTGCGTTCCCATGAATATGAAGGGTCTCGGTGATGTCACTGGTCTCTAGTGATTGGATAGGCTGCGTTCTCCTGAATATGAAGAGTCCCGGTGATGTCACTGATCTCTAATGAAAGGATTGGCTGCGTTCTCATGAATATGAAGAGTCTCGGTGATGTCACTGGTCACTAGTGATTGGATAAGCTGTGTTCTCATGAGTATGAAGGGTCTCAGTGATGTCACTGGTGATTGGATAGGCTGCATTTACAGGAATATGAAGGGTGTCGGTGATGTCACTGGTCTCTAATGAAGGGATTGGCTGCGTTCTCATGAATATGAAGAGTCTCGGTGATGTCACTGGTCTCTAGTCAATGGATAGGCTGTGTTCTCATGAGTATGAAGGGTCTCAGTGATGTCACTGGTGATTGGATAGGCTGCATTTTCATGAATATGAAGAGTCTCAGTGATGTCACTGGTCTCTAGTGATTGGATAGGCTGTGCTCTCATGGATATGAAGGGTCTCGGTGATGTCACTGGTCTCTAGTGATTGGATAGGCTGCGTTCCCATGAATATGAAGGGTCTCGGTGATGTCACTGGTCTCTAGTGATTGGATAGGCTGTGTTCTCATGAATATGAAGGGTCTTGGTGATGTCACTGGTCTCTAGTGATTGGATAGGCTGCGTTCCCATGAATATGAAGGGTCTCTGTGATGTCACTGGTCTCTAGTGATTGGATAGGCTGTGTTCCCATGAATAATAAAGGTCTTGGGGATGTCACTGGCCTCCAGTGATCAGATAGGCTGCGTTCTCATGGATGTTAGGGTCTGGTGATGTCACTGGTTTCTTGATTGGGTAAACTGTATTCTCAAAAATTAGATTTCATATGAATTTTTTCAATGAGACATTGTTACACAGGGTAGATAAGTCAAACTCTTTTTCCTTGTATATGAATATCATTTATGGAATGATAAACATTGTTATGGAACAGTGTATGTTTTATATTATTCAAGGTAGCATACCTTTGTTACGTAAGTGTTCCTCTTAAGATGATGACCATGGAGTTATGTGACATTTGTAGGTCATCTGATAATTGGGAACCAGTCGCAATTTTCAGAATCTCCGTAAGAACCCATAATTTAGCCTGATGTCAGGGCATGCAGTCCTGTTAGGCATTGATCGCGTCACCAGTAATCATGGACGTTTATGTAGCTTGGGGAGTCTCTTCTATCATCCAGGCTGCACTGTCAGCCCCATAAAGCAGAACTGAACTGCATCATATGGGGTGTGGTACCTCTAATTACTTGGAGATTTGTTTTGCTTACACTTTGCACATTGTTATTTAACTAAACATGAAAACTGGATTATACTGCAATACATTGCTTTCTGTGGCTTTCCTTTCCACTAGATGCAGGCTGTTACTCAACTTTGGGGCAACATTGGTGCTTCATGTTCATAAGAAAGCAGCCTATGCATTCGCTAGAGACCATTGACATCACCGAGAACCATCATATTCATGGGAACACAGTCTATCCATTCACTAGAGACCAGTGACATCACTGAGACCCTATATATTTCTGAGAACACAGCCTATCAAATTGCTAGAGACCTGTGACATCACTGAGAAGCTTCATATTCATTAGAATGCAGCCTATCAATTCACTAGAGACCAGTGACATCACCAAGACTCTTCATATTCATGAGAACGCAGCCTATCCAATCACTAGAGACCAGTGACATCACCAAGACCCTTCATATTCATAAGAACGCAGCCTATCCAATCACTAGAGACCAGTGACATCACCGAGACCCTTCATATTCATGAGAACGCAGCCTATCCAATCACTAGAGACCAGTGACATCACCAAGACTCTTCATATTCATGAGAACGCAGCCTATCCAATCACTAGAGGCCAGTGACATCACCGAGACCCTTCATATTCATAAGAACGCAGCCAATCCAATCACTAGAGACCAGTGACATCACCGAGACTCTTCATATTCATGAGAACACAGCCTATCCAATCACTAGAGACCACTGACATTACAGAGAACCTATATCAGTGTTGGCAAACCTTGGCACCCCAGATGTTTTGAAACGACATTTCCCATGATGCTCAACTACACTGCAGAGTGCAAGAGCATCATGGGAAATGTAGTTTCAAAACATCTGGGGTGCCAAGGTTTACCATCACTGCCCTATATATTCCTGTGAACACAGCCTATCCAATCGCTAGAGACCAGTGACATCACCGAGACCCTTCATATTCATGAGAACAGCGCCTATCCATTCAATAAAGACCAGAGACATCACCAAGACCCTAAATATCCATTAGAACACAGCCTATCCATTCACTAGAGACCAGTGATATCACTGAGACCCTATATATTTCTGAGAACACAGCCTATCAAATCGCTAGACCAGTGACATCACTGAGAAGCTTCATATTCTTGAGAATGCAGCCTATCCAATCACTAGAGACCAGTGAAATCACGAGACCCTTCATATTAATGAGGACGCAACCTATCCAATCACTAGAGACCAGTGACATCACCGAGAAGCTTCATATTCATGAGAATGCAGCCTATCCATTCACTAGAGACCAGTGACATCACCGAGACTGGTGACATCACAAAAACACTTGATACTCATGAGAACGCTTCATATTCCTGTCAGTACAAGTTCCTTTTAGGGCCAATTCACACTTGTACTGCAGAAAAGCACATCAATTTTAATGAATAAAAATATATGTCAAGTAGAAATTCTATGCTGTCCTATGTGGAGGACTGACATCTATGTGGTACACTTTAGACCAGCCTTTCTCAACCAGGGTTCTTCCAGAGGTTGTTAGACGTTCCCTGAGCAACTTCTGCCTCTTCTATATGTTCCCACTCACCTTTGATCTTTTTTAGCTATCTTTAAGGGGAAAATTCTTCCCACTGACCATCACACACAGTACTGTACTGACCCTCACACACAGTACTGTACTGACCATCACACACAGTACTGTGAGTGGTAGAAAATGGGATTTTTGTACTTACTGTAAAATCCATTTCTTTGAGTTAATCGACTGACACAGCGCTCCATAAATCATAACTACTGGGTTATATTGCTTCCTCCAGGAGTAGGACTAGGCAGAACAAAAAACACCTGGCTACGCCCATGGGCCATCCCCAGCTGGTATATAACCCCCCTCTCTGCTCTAGATAATCAGTTTAGTAGCAAGCAGTATTAGAAGTATCAAAACTCCTTAGAGGGGTGAGAAATGGATTTTACATTACGTACAAAAATCTCATTTTCTCTTTTGTTCATCGCCGGACACAGCGCTCCATAAACCTTAACTACTGGGACATCCAAAATGAGTGCCAACCAGGCAAGAGCCCTAAACAGGACACAGGAGGCCTAACCAGGACACAGGAGGCCTAACTGAACAATAAAAATTGAAAGAAAAACACCCATCAAGAGAGAACAGCCCCCCTTAAACAGCAACCTGCAAAAATGTGAAGCCAAAACAAACATCTGCAGATGCCAAAGTAGAATTTTGTGAAGGTATGCACTGACGACTAAGCGGCTGCCTTTCAAACTTGCGATATTGAAGCTTGATGATGGAAGGCCCAAAGAGTACCGAGCGCCCGAGTAGAATGCGCCGTGACAGGGAAAAGGTGGACCCCGACCTTTAATAGAGTAGGTCTGAGTCACCATCTGTCTGATGCATCTGGAGATGGTAGCTGAAGAAGCAGTCAGCCCTTTCCTTGGTCTGTCTGTAACCACAAAAAGCGAGTCTGACCTCCGAGAGTACTCCATAGCTGCCGGATACACTCGAATCGCACAAACCACATCCAAGGTATGCAAAGCAAATTCCTTGGGAAGAGCCAGCTTGGGACACAAGGAAGGCAACACAATGTCCTCAAATGGAAGTCAGAGACAACTTTGGGCAGAAATGATGGACAAGGAGGAAGAATCATTTTATCCCTATGGACCACTAAATAGGGACTAATAGGGATAATGCCACCAATTCCGACACCCTACGGGCTGATGTAATAGCCACCAAGAATTCCACCTTCTGAGAGAACGTAGGCAAGGGAATCTCCCGAATATTCTCAAATGGAGGTTTCTGGAGAACCAAAAGTACTAAATTGCTTTAAGTTACAAAGGTTGAGAATAGGTTGGTTTAGACCAGTGTTTCTCAACTTGTTTTCAGTCAAGGCACCCTGTTAAAATTATAGACAATATCGAGGCATTCTTGAAAAATTATGGACAATCTTGAAGGCACCCTTTAAAAATTGTGGACAGTCTCGAGGCACCCTTTAAAAATTGTGGACAGTCTCGAGGCACCCTTTAAAAATTGTGGATAGTCTCAAAGCACCCTTTGAAAATTGTGGATAGTCTCGAGACACCCTTTAAAAATTGTGGACAGTCTCGAGGCACCCTTTAAAAATTGTGGACAGTCTCGAGGCACCCTTTAAAAATTGTGGACAATATCGAGGCATTCTTCAAAAATTATGGACAATCTCGAAGGCACCCTTTAAAAATTGTGGACAATCTCGAAGGCACCCTTTAAAAATTGTGGACAGTCTCAAGGCACCCTTTAAAAATTGTGGACAATATCGAGGCATTCTTCAAAAATTATGGACAATCTCGAAGGCACCCTTTAAAAATTGTGGACAATCTCGAAGGCACCCTTTAAAAATTGTGGACAGTCTCGAGGCACCCTTTAAAAATTGTGGACAATATCGAGGCATTCTTCAAAAATTATGGACAATCTCGAAGGCACCCTTTAAAAATTGTGGACAATCTCGAAGGCACCCTTTAAAAATTGTGGACAATCTCGAAGGCACCCTTTAAAAATTGTGGACAATCTCGAAGGCACCCTTTAAAAATTGTGGACAGTCTCGAAGGCACCCTTTAAAAATTGTGGACAGTCTCGAGGCACCCTTTAAAAATTGTGGACAGTCTCGAGGCACCCTTTAAAAATTGTGGACAGTCTCGAGGCACCTCATTCTAAAATGTACCAGTTATTGTAATAGTTTTACATAATTCAGCAGCCTCCACAAGTCCAAGAAGGACACCCAACATTAGAGGTGATTTTTTTCTTCCAAAGCAAATACACTTTTGCAAACTGGTACTGACTAGTATTCGAAGGTTTCTCTTCTCCCTCACAGTTTTTCTCCATTAATCAGCTAAGGTGACCCCAATGCTGATGGAGAGGGGCAGGAGAGGATCAAACAAGGATGCTATGCAGGCAACTGACGTCGTCCTCATCAACTGATGATGCCATTGGGATGCTGAAAGCTAGAAGGTTGTAATGGTGCATAATGAAAACCTGTGACAGTGTAACTAAAAATGCCGGTTTCATCCACACACCGGATTGTATACAATTTTTGGGCAATTTTTAGGCATTTTGCCAAGGTACCCTTGAAGAAACCTCAAGGCACCCTGGTTAAAAGGCTGGTTTAGACAGTGTATTCAGAAAAACTAGAAGGGAGCCATTCACACTGACTGTATATGTCTATGCTACCACCTGTTTGAAATGCACAGGTATAGCTGTAAATGGGCCCTTTATGAAAAATTAGTCCATATTGTCCAAAACAAAAAAAGGAGGGGGCGGGCTTTTTTAACCAAGTAATTGAACCGCTGAGAATTCGCTACAAAAAAGTGACAAGATACAAAAAAAAGTCACAAAGATCCTAAAGCAAGTTAACTTGAAACGTTTGTAGAGAAAAACAAAGTGTTGCTGAAAATAAAACCTTTTTATAAAAGCAAAAATGTTCTTTAAAAAAAAACCAAACCCCGGAGGCCATGCACATTCCATCGTCACATCACACCCCAGAAAAATATGAGGGGACTTCAGGCAACATATTGTATGTTTTGCTGCCTCTGGCTCCTGTAGAAGAGGACTGGGCTAAGCCACCTGTTACCAGTGCCTGCAGGGTGAATCCACCTGCCGGTCTCCCGGGTTGTGCACACAGCAGGGCGGCCTTGTAATGACAGGTGGAATAATACAACATATAAGACATTTACTTTCAATATAAAATAATAGGTCACCACTGGGATAGAAACTATGTCCAGGAGTAAGTGGCGTCCGTGAAATTACAGTGCGTTAAGCCGTGCACCATAGAAAATATTTAGGTTAGTCATTGCACAGTGCCTATGTCACTCCTATTTACAGCTGTAATTAAAAGACTGAATTGTTTTTCCAGTTATGGCACCTGGGGCTACCTGTAGACGATGGCATCCGTGTCACGCAAGAAGTGGGTGAGTCGGTGCCTTGAGCTCAAAAACCAAGCTGGGTTGTCACCTGACAGCTAATCACAGGTTATTAAAGGTGTACCCCTCAGACCAGGAGACATTCGTCCCAGTGATGTTATTGTGGATCATCATTAGGGATTACAGATTAACCCTCTGTCTGCTGGGTGCACCTGTGATGGTCACCTAAAATATCAAAAGAAATAGTGATCGACCGATATCGTTTTTTTTACCGCCGATACCGATATTTTGGTCATCGGGTATCAGCCGATATTATCTGACATTAAACATTTTTTTTTTTTTTTAAATGTCTACAGGTACTGTGGTGGAGGGATCTGGGGGTTTTAAAGACCCCAAACCCCTCTTCTGCACTTAAGCATTCAAAACGCCAAGTTTGGCTGTTTTGAATGCTGTAAGTTTTTTTAATTTGGTGCCGCCAGTATCCGGAAGTGATGTCATGTCAAGACATCACTTCTGGGTACGCGGCGGTGCCGAATTCAAATAAATGGAGACCCGGGTCAGACGGCGGTGGTGAGGGTAGGATTCCCGGGTCTCCCGGTGTGACGGGAGACCCGGGCGAGCCGCGGAAGGTGGCGAGACGTCTCCTCCCGCTCCTTGGAATGACAACCGAGCAGCTTCTCAGCCGCATCCGTTGTCATTCCAAGGAGCGGGAGGAGACGTCTGCCCCGGAAATGATGAGCAGGGCCGGTGCAGGGCATTCTGGGACTCCAAAAAAGTATTATATTTATATTTTTTATATTTTTGACAAGTCAATTATTAGAGAAATGCTTTGCATTTAAAGCGGAGTTCCACCCTAAAAACTATTTTCCAACTTCCGCTAGCTTACATGAACCTGAAAAAAGAATTGGATAATTAAAATTTATTTTTTAATTCACTTACCTTGTTTTTAAAGAAAATATACTTACCTTCCTTCCTCTTCCTCCCTCTGTGGCCGCGGTCCGCACCGTCACTTCCTCCTTGCATTGACTCCTGGGAGCAGAGAGTCATCCATCCCAGGAGTCAATGCGCCTGCACCGGCCCTGCTTGTCACTTCCGGTGCAGGCGCATCATTCCCTGCTGAACAGCTTCTGGGCATGCCCAGAAGCTGTGCAGGGATGACGCACCTACACTGGAAGTGACGAGCAGGGTATTCTGGGACTCTGGCGTCACCGAAGAGGACGCTCCGGCTTCAGCTGCCCACACCTGAGATGGTAGCGCTGGACAAGACATTTTCAAGGTAAGTATTTCTTCTTACAGGCAAGTGAAACAGGGGACAGTTCAGAGGCTACCGTTGCTGAAATGCACAGCCCTGACTATCCCGGGGGTATTTTTATCTAAAAAAAAATTTTCAGGGTGGAACTCCGCTATCTAAAAAGAAAAAAATTGCCAGGACCAGCGATCCCAACAAGGAACTAGGTCCTTACTCCTGACTAGGCAGAAAAAAAAACTATAGTTTTTTCCTGAGTACCTATAGCAGAAAGAGGGAGTATATCCCCTGGGACTGCCCATAGAAGTAGTCAAGTTATTTTTCTGCCTAGTGTCCTACTCCCGTAAGGGGGCAGTATAACCCAATGGTCAAGAAGAGCAGGAGCTGTGTCTATCAAATGAACAAAAGAGAAATAATAGAGTTTTTGTAAGAACTTACCGTAAAACTCTTTTTTCTGAGTCCTCTGACAGTCGCAGCCCATTCAGTTAGCCTTCATGAGTGGGTAATGGCGCCCTCTGCAGTAAGCCTTCACGAGTGGGTAACGGCGCCCTCTGCAGGAGTACCTGCTCCTGCAGAGAGGCGCATTACCCACTCGTGAAGGTTAACTGAACTTGCTGCGACTGTCAGAGGAAGTAAGAGAAAATAGAATTTTGTAAGAACTTACCATAAAACTCTTTTCTCTGAGTCCTCTGACAGTCGCAGCCCATTCAGTAAGCCTTCACGAGTGGGTAATGGCACCCTCTGCAGGAGTACCTGCTCCTGCAGAGAGGCACATTACCCACTCGTGAAGGCTAACTGAACGGGCTGCAACTGTCAGAGAACGCAAGAGAAAATAGAGAAAAGAGTTTTATTGTAAATTCTATTTTCTCTTACATCCTCTGACAGTCGCAGCCCGTTCAGTTAGCCTTCACGAGTGGGTAATGCGCCTCTCAGCAGGAGCAGGTGCTCCTGCAGAGAGCGCCATTACCCACTCGTGAAGGCTTACTGAAGGGGCTGCAACTGTCAGAGGACGTAATAGAAAAGAGTTTTACGGTAAGTTCTTACAAAAATTATATTTTCTCTTACGTCCTCTGACAGTCGCAGCCAGGTCAGTTAGCCTTCATGAGTGGGTAATGGCGCCCTCTGCAGTAAGCCTCCACGAGTAGGTAATGGCGCCCTCTGCATGAGTACCTGCTCCTACTGAGAGGCGCATTACCCACTCGTGAAGGCTAACTGAACAGGCTGCGATTGTCAGAGGACAGAAAAGAGTTTTATGGTAAGTTCTTACAAAAATTCTGAGTCATCTGACAGTCGCAGCCTGTCCAGTTAGCCTTTACGAATGGGTAATGCGCCTCTCTGCAGGAGCAGGTACTCCTGCAGAGGGTGCCATTACCCACTCGTGAAGGCTTACCTAACGGGCTGTGACTGTCAGAGGACGCAAGAGAAAATAGAATTTTGTAAGAACTTACCATAAAACTCTTTTCTCTGAGTCCTCTGACAGTCGCAGCCCATTCAGTAAGCCTTCACGAGTGGGTAATGCGCCTCTCTGAAGGAGCAGGTACTCCTGCAGAGGGCGCCATTACCCACTCGTGAAGGCTTACTGAACGGGCTGCGACTGTTAGAGGACGTAAGAGAAATTTTTTTTTTTTTTTTTTTTTACAAAATTGTCAGTCTTTTTTTGTTTCTAGTGCAAAAAATAACCGCAGAGGTGATCAAATTCCACCAAAAGAAAGCTCTATTTGTGGGGAAAAAAAGGACATTCGTTTTATTTGGGTACAGTGTCGCACAACTGCTAAATTGTCAGTTAAAGAAACGTAGTGCCGTATTGCAAAAAAAGGCCTGGTCATGAGGGGGGGGGGGGGTAAACCTTCCAGGGCTGAAGTGGTTAATGGTACCTTTTTACACTGTACTGTTTGCATTGGGCAACACAAGCTATTTTCTTCCCCGGCGGTCTGCTGCTGCAAAACAGTTCCTTGTAAAAAGCTCGCCCCCGATACACGAGCCGTAGAAAAGCACCTGCTATACGTCAACTGAAACCGCACACCTGTTGTGTTTAGCAGGTGGAAGGGAGCGATGTGGGAGAATGTCGCTGTGCGGAGAGAGGCGTACAAGCCCAGACAGGCTACAGCTGAATGCTGTAGTGCTGTGTAGGTGTGCCAGGAACAAAAGCATTAAGTGTGGCTTACAGGGGTAAAACTTGCCCGTCCGCCTCATGCTGTGAATGATTAAATAGGACAGTGTTTTGACAAGGTGTCACTGTGCTCCGATTATCTGCGGTTATTACATCTACTGCCTAACATCAGAATAGTTTAAAAGATCGCTCAGGAATAGAAAACTAGGTCTAGCGTCTGCTGTGATTAACATAAATCGCACAAGTAAGGCGTACCAGCATTCCCAACCCCCCAGCATACCTAAAAGATGTAAACACTGCCCCACAGGTAAAAACTGGTATTACCAGCTGACCATGGTGAATAACCACTTCAGCGCGGGAAGGCTGTACCACCTTCATGACCAGGCCATTTTTTTGCGATTTAGCACTGTGCTACTTTAACTGGTAATTGCGCGGTCATGCAATGCTGTACCTAAATGAAATTTATATATTTGTTCTCACACAAATAGAACTTTCTTTTGGTGATATTTGATCACCACTGGGTTTTTTTTATTATATAAACGACAAAAAAAAAAAAGTTTTTTTTTTTTTATTTCTGCTACGAAATATATCCCAAAAAAATGTAATTATGACAAAATTTATTCTGCTACATGTCTTTGGTAAAAAAAAAAATAAATCCCAATAAGTGTGCGGAAGTTATGGCACCCTACAAACAAATAGGTATAAATTTTTTTTTTTTTTTTTTATACTAGTAATGGTGGCGATCAGCAACTTATAGTGGGACTTTGATAGTGCAGTGGGCAATCTGACACTGACGCTGGGTGGGAACTGACATTAATACAGTGATTAGTGGTAATACTATACAATGTCACTGTACTAATGACACTGGCTGGAGCACAGTGCCCTGAAGGAGGACCAAGGATACTCTTGTGAAGGGGGGTGAAGGGGAGCAGGGGTCACTGAAGTGAAGGGGGGTGAGAACACTGCTATGCTGGGGGGGGGGGGGCTCTTGTGAAGGGGGGGTGAAAGGGACATGGATGTGAAGGAGGGTGAGGACATTACTATGAAAGGGGTAGAGGGGGACATTGATGTGAAGTGGGGGGGGGATGAGGACAGTGTACTGAAGGGGGACTGGGGACACTCTTGTGAAGGGGGGTGAAGGGGAGCAGGGGACACTGATGAGAAGGGTGGTGAGGACACTGCTATGAAGGGAGGTTAAGGGGAGCAGGGGACACTGATGTGAAGGGGGGTGAGGACACAGCTACGATATGGGGGGCGTTAAGGGGTGCAGGGAACACTGATGTGAAGAGTGGCGAGGACACTGCTATGAAGGAGGGGGTTTAGGGGAGAAGGGACACTGATGTGAAGGGGGTAAGGACACCGCTATGATATAGGGGGGGGGGTTAAGGGGTGCAGTGGACACTGATGTGAAGGAGAGTCGGGACACCGCTATGAAATTGAGGGGGGGGGGGTTAAGGGGGGCAGGGGACACTGATGTGAAGCGGAGTGGGAACACTGCAATGATGGGGGGGGGGGGAGCAGAGGCGTAACAAGAACCTTCAGGGCCCCGGTGCAAGAAACCATGCAGGGCCCCCCGGAAACCTGGCCGGGGCCCTTCCCTTCAAGCCTGGGGCTCCTCCCACTGATCCTGGGGCTCTTCACTCTCGTTGCGGGGCCCTTTATTATGGTCCCTCAGTGGGACCCTTTCACAAGTTCTGCAGTTGGCCCAGTGGGGGGGGGGGGGGACCAGGGAAGCACACAGGGGCCCAGAGACAGTAGAACACAAGTGAAGTGGATAGGAGGAGTGGCAGGGGCAGCATACAGAGGAACCAGTCTCCTCCATTTTCCTCCTGCAGCTACAGGAGGAAAAAGGAGGACAGTGATTTCTCTACATGCTGCCCCCGCCGCCCCTCCTATGCAGGTATACAGTGGAGCTGCACGGGCCCCCTGGAGCATGGGGCCTGGTTGCAGTTGCAACCCCTGTAGTTACGCCCCTGGGGGGGGAGGTTAAGGGGGGCAGGGGACACTGATATGAAGGGGAGTGAGGACCCTGCTATGAAGGGGGGGGGAATGAGGGGGGCGGGAGACACTGATGTGAAGAGGGGTGAGGACAATGCTATGAAAAGGGGGGGGAGGGGGTTATGGGGGCAGGGGACACTGATGTGAAGGGGGGGTACTGCAATGGAAAGGGGGGGGGGTGGACAGAGGACACTGATGTAAGAAGGGGACTATGATATAAAATGTGGGGGGCTGTGATCTGGGAGGGGGGGCTGCAAACATGCAATTCAGGCTGATTGGACCTCCTTGAATTTGAAATCCATACCCCTGCTCTAGACCTTGTGATTCTTCAATCCAACATGCCCACCAGTGATTTTTTGGTGGCTTATTAACCCATCGGTATGTTTTTGGATTACGGAAAGAAACTGAGAAGCCGGATAAACACCCGCAAAAGCACCCTGAGAATGTGAATTTTGCAGCAAGTGTCCCTGGGTGGAAAGAACTCCGACACCCAACGCTGCAGGTGCTAATTACACATCTACCAAACTATGGTCCAGCTCTATACAGAACGACAATATTGCTGCACATCATCCAACTGCTTTCTTCCCGAAGGCCAATCAAGCAGAAAAGTGGGAGATGAATGTGACAAGCGGCAGGAGATAAGACCTCCTGTGTTAAACCTCATTAGAGGCAATTATCGCTCTTGAAAAGGATCTTCAGGACTTAAGATCACTAGGATGTTTCTGGAACCGGGAGGAAAAAAAAAAAGCGTCTACATTTTTAACACCCAGTAAAGCTTATTAGCAAATTAAACCCCTGTGATTAGTGCCACCCGATACCTGAACCTGAGCGAGAGCCCCGTCCGTCCGACATGAACAAAGCATGCATTTGTTATAAGTGGAAGCAGGCAGTTTTGGGAGGGGAGGGTCAGAACTGTACAAAGGAGGAAGGTCTGCGGGGTTTACAGATCCAAATGAATACTGGAGCCTGGAAACTGGAGTTTCGAGTCAATGAAACTGGCATGACCACTTCAAAGATCAATATATTTCTTTTATTCTTCTCCAACTAATGACAGAAAATCTGAAAGAATCTCTGGACGGGAAAACCCAAAGTGTCTTTTTTAATCAGGGGCGTAACGCGCTGGATTAAAGTATTAGTGCCCACCAATAAAGGGCCATCAGGCTTATTAAAAGCAGGACACCAGGCCTTATTTTAGAGGACTATCACAATCTATTTAGCTCCATTTCTTTTTATGGATCATTTAAAAACGGCTCAGAATTACTCTTTTACAGCCCAAAACAAAACTTGTAAAACTTATGTGTAGAAAAAGTGAAGATTGGGCAAAACCTGGCATCTCGTTTGAGTTCCTGTGCACCAGGCTGATGAGTAAAGGGTCCAAGTACACTTATTTGTACCGTACCAAAGCATTTTAAGGGTTCTGAAGAATGCCCTTTTTCAGAGATTTAAACTTCTAATGGAAAACTAAGCTGAACTATAATCTGCCTATATTTTGCCTTCCTTGGTTCCTCCCTGCCATCTCATCAGCATGCTAATGACATTTTGAAAATAAAATCAGTTTTTTTTGCAACACCAATCTCCTCTCCAGCGCTGTCCTCTGAAGTCATTCTGCTCCTTCCAGCATGATCATCTATCCACCCCGATTATGGAGCAGTAAAAGAACAAAGGCCGAAGCAAGAACTTGGGCTTCTGGTGAGCCCAAGGCATCATAGACCTGCCCTCTGGGGGTGAATCATTAATCATGCCACCCTGGGCTCATAGAGAACACTACAAAGAATGGCACTCACATCACAACGCAAGGAAGAGAAAGGAGGAGGAGGAGGAGGAGGGGGGGCGGCGGTGAAATTGGACTGGGGAGAGCTAAAGCATAATGTATGCAGGTTACTTCCTGTGAGCCCAAGGCATTATAGAACTGCCCTCTGGGGGTGCATCATCATGCCACCATGGGCTCATAGAAAGCACTTCAAAGAATGGCACTCACATCACAACGCAAGGATGAGGATGGAGGCGAGGGGGGAGGGGGTGAGATTGGACTAGGGGGAGCTAAAGTATAATGTATGCAGGTTACTTCCTGTGAGCCCAAGGCATTATAGAACTGCCCTCTGGGGGTGCATCATCAAGCACCCTGGGCTCATAGAGAGCATGACAAAGAATGGCACATCCATTCGATCTCCATGGCCCGCACTGCGCTGACCCGACACTGCGCCAAGCCGACACTGCACCGACCCGACAATCCGATCTCCATGCCCCACACTTCGCCGAACCGACAATGAGACAGTGGGCGTGCGTGTGTGGGTAGGGAATAGGATTGTCGGCTTGGCGCAGTGTGGGCCATGGAGATCGCATGTATGTTTGTTATAAGAGAAGCCGCTGCCCGATCCGTTGGGGAGGTAGGACTTGTGCCTCACCTCTTACGATGTTATCAAAATTTCCTACCTATTCTGCGCATGCGCAGTAGGACGTGTGACGCGGCTACAGCTGGTCCATGACGAATCCACAGCTGATCTCAACCGGAAATGACGTAGGTAGGGAAATCTGATGGGGTAGGGTTTTCTGACAGAACACCGGGCTGCTCAGTGCAAAACCAACTGCACAGAGGCGGGAAGTGTAACATGTTTGTTATTTAAAAAAACAAAACAGACTTTAAAAATCACTTCAAAACTAATCTGAGGTACAGGAATTCGGTTCACATCTTCAAAAAAAAAAAAAAGGAAGTTCTGCATTGAATTGAAATATTCAGCTTGATGCAGAAGACGACACATGGCTGCGAGGCGAAAGTCAGGCCTGCCGGTTTCACTGTTACTTAAGCGAGTATCGCTTCGGTTTGGTTCAGCTAATGAACAGGTGAACTCAGCAGCAGCCAAACCCTCAAGAAGAATTATGAGATTATGGAGCAGTAAAAGAACAAGGACAGCAGGTTGCTGCATGATGCAAGGACGGCTCACAGACGGGAGGAGAGGAAATTTTACAATGGATGACTACAGACTGTACCAACATGGTGACTGGATGACCGAGCAACGCAGACCCTCAATTCAGTGATATCCAACATCACATGCCATTATTTCATAATCTTGCACACTGTTTCTTTAAGACGCCTTTTCTCTCACTGGAATTTAGCAGCGAAAAAAAAAAAAAAAAAAAAAAGGGGGTATAACCCTCCTTTGCTCTATCCAAAATGAAAAAAAAAAAAAAAAAAAAAAGTTTTGCCTAAAGTTCTTCTTTATTTTTTTATTTATTTATTTTTTAATTAATATTGTTTAAATAACATATGCTAAAAAATGTTTTTAAAAGGTATACAAGTGCCATTGTGAACAACTATGTGATGCACAAAAAGAAAAATAAATAAATAAAAATCCAAACACATCCAAGAAAAGGGGAGAGTGACATTATTAACCTCATGTGAATAAGAGTAAATAATTAATATTGTTTAAATAATATAAGCTAAAAAATTTTTTAAAGGTATATAAGTGCCATTGTGAACAACTATGTGACGCACAAAAAGAAAAATAAATAAATAAAAATCCAAACACATCCAAGAAAAGGGGAGAGTGACATTATTAACCTCATGTGAATAAGAGTAAATAATTAATATTGTTTAAATAATATAAGCTAAAAAATGTTTTAAAGGTGTATAAGTGCCATTGTGAACAACTATGTGATGCACAAAAAAAACAAACAAAAATAAAAACCCCACACATCCAAGAAAAGGGGAGAGTGACATTATTAACCTCATGTGAATAAGAGTGAATAATTAATATTGTTTAAATAATATATGCTAATTTTTTTTTTTTTTAAGGTATATAAGTGCCATTTTGAACAACTATGTGACGCACAAAAAAAACAAAAAAAAAAACCCACACATCCAAGAAAAGGGGAGAGTGACATTATTAACCCCATGTGAATAAGAGTGAATAATGAATATTGTTTAAATAATATATGCTAAAAAATTTTTTTAAAAGGTGTATAAGTGGCATTGCACAAGAAAAATAAATAAAAAAAAAACACACACATCCAAGAAAAGGGGAAAGTGATATTATTAACCTGATGTGAATAAGAGTAAGTAATTAATATTGTTTAAATAATATATGCTACATTTTTTTTTAAAGGTGTATAAGTGGCATTGTGAACAACTATGTGATGAAGAAAAAAAAATAAAAAAAAACCCACACATTCAACAAAAAGGGGAGAGTGACATTATTACCCCATGTGAATAAGATTGAATAATATTGTTTAAATAACATACGCTAAAAAATATTTTTTAAGGTGTATAAGTGCCATTGTGAACAACTATGTGACGCACAAAAAAAAAAAAAAAAAACCCACACATCCAAGAAAAGGGGAGAGTGACATTATTAACCCCATGTGAATAAGAGTGAATAATTAATAATGTTTAAATAATATATGCTAAAAACATTTTTAAAGGTGTATAAGTGGCATTGTGAACAACTATGTGATACACAAAAAAAAAAACCCCACACATCCAAGAAAAGGGGAGAGTGACATTATTACCCCATGTGAATAAGATTGAATAATATTGTTTAAATAACATATGCTAAAAAATATTTTTTAAGGTGTATAAGTGCCATTGTGAACAACTATGTGATGCACAAAAAAAATAAATAAAAAAATAAAAACCCCACACATCCAAGAAAAGGGGAGAGTGATATTACTAACCTCATGTGAATAATTAATATTGTTTAAATAACATACGCTAAAACATTTTTAAAGGTGTATAAGTGGCATTGTGAACAACTATGTGATGCACAAAAAAAAAAAAAAAAAAAACCCACACATCCAACAAAAAGGGGAGAGTGACATTATTACCCCATGTGAATAAGATTGAATAATATTGTTTAAATAACATATGCTAAAATATTTTTTAAAGGTGTATAAGTGCAATTGATAACAACTATGTGATGCACAAAAAAAATAAATAAATAAATAAAAACCCCCGCACATCCAAGAAAAGGGGAGAGTGACATTATTAACCCCATGTGAATAAGAGTGAATAATTAATATTGTTTAAATAATATAAGCTAAAAACATTTTTTAAAGGCGTATAAGTGGCATTGTCAACAACTATGTGATGCACAAAAAATAAAATAAATAAATAAATAAAAAACCCACACATCCAAGAAAAGGGGAGAGTGACATTATTAACCCCATGTGAATAAGAGAGATTAATTAATATTGTTTAAATAACATATGCAAAAAATTTTTTTTAAAAGGTATGGCATTGTGAACAACTATGTGATGCACAAGTTCTACTTTAAAGTAAAACAACATTGGATGGAAACTCCAGTTAAGGGTACAAAACCCAACTACAATTCTATGTCTGGGCACTTTAATAAAGCAAAACTCCAACCAAGGTGGACTTTTACCTTTCTTTTTTTTTTTTTAACTGTGGGGCACTTTTTGCACTCTCTTTTATTTATATATATATATATAAAATAAATAACAAAAAGTGAAATACAGAGGTACAGAAAGGTCCATACATCTATATGGAACACTAATCAGAAAAAGCCATTGAAAGCTGAGACTATTCCCTGCACATTTCTTATTATAATGGAACTATTTGTCATAAAATGAAAGCAGCTTCCATGCCCAGCAAGGGAAGATCACGGCTTTCACTTCACACCTCAATCAAGGCACATTACAAACATTGGTTTATTCATTCATGTGAAACAAACTCAACACGACTCCTGATGATGGAGCATAAAGACAATAAACTACTATTCAGGTATTCACTTGGTACACACAGCTGCAAAACACAGCAATGGCGCCCTCTAGAGGACATACTGCAATATTACAATCTATAGGATCTATAAACATCACGTAGGCTTCTAAGGCCTCGGTGCCCAACCTGTGGCCCTTGGATGTTTGCAGGGCCAGCCCTACCATGGGTCTAACTGGGTCCATTGGTCAAAGGCAGCACTTGGAGAGGGGCAGTAAATTGACTCCCAAGATTTTTTTTTTAGAGCAGTTTTGTGTGTCATCGGTTTGCAGCCCATTACGGGTGTCATTTCTCCATCTCATACTGCCACCCGTAATGCAAACTGATGAGTATGAGGAGGCGGAGTGTTCTCCTCCGGGGAACGTCCCTCACTTGTTTGTGGTGTGCGCAATGACGCCAGACATCCGCGCACTCCATCTCACGCAGGGCAGGCTGGATCTTCTAGGGTGGTGGGCATGGCAGACACAGGAGTGAGAGGAGGACTGAGGACAGACAGTGGGTGTTTGGTTGACCGGTCCAGTGGTGAGTTATGGAAGAAGATAACAGTATATAGAATATTTTCTAAAGGTTATATTTATGCAAAATAATGGATGTGGGGGCGTTTTGTTGGGCGTGATTTTTTTTTTGTGGGGGGGGGGGGGGGCGGCAGCATTTCATCCTTGGACCCAGGCAGAACAATGTCTTGGGCCAGCCCTGGATTTTTGAGGTGTGGCCCCTGGGTCCCAGCAGTCAGTAGAGGGTCAGTAGACTGTAGTAAAGTCCAGTGGTCTCATGCAACGTGTCCCTACTCTACCTGGATCTATAGCATGACTTCAGTCTTCACTCCACTCTAGTAGAACAATCTCTGACCGTTTCCTCTAGTATATCTTCAGTCTGTGATAGTTTTCTGTAGCTTTACATGTAATGAATATTATATGCGGCCCTTTGGACACATTAGGGGCCACATTCGAGGCCCCTTTTACCTTGCAAGTTGACAGCCACTGTTCTAAGCATAAAACTTTATAGCCAATGAAAGCAACACCGAGGCTCCACCGGGTCCTCTTTCATAGCAAACGGCTAGGAGTGCAGACAAGGACGGAGCACCAGATATCAGATGGAAAGGGAAAAGGTTCTATAAGCCACACATCTCTGCAAAACCCTGTAGATAAGTGTATGACAGCCTCAGCCGGGGCTCCACCCAGGCCACACCCCCAATGTGTTTCGCCCAGCCCACAGAGCTTAATCAGGGGGTGTAGCCTGATTGGAACCCAGGCTGAGGCTGTCATACACCTATCTACAGGGTTTTGCAGAGATGTCTGGATCTAGCAGTGGTCTTCAACCCTGGTCCTCAGG